>NC_087201.1:30284442-30299442 GCF_015104395.2 Macrobrachium nipponense | reverse complement strand
TTTAGAAAAGAATAAAGTAAACTAATAATGAAATGGATGACATTAATAATAGATCATCAAAGTACAAAGGTGAATTGTTTTGGGGTAGTTATCCATTGCATAATCGCTTGAATTTTTTATGTTCTAATTGCACAGCGCTGCATATTTGGTGCCTCGTGACGTGCTTACAATTCTTCACATATATGGAAGTTTCTCCAGCATTTTACTGAAATTTTTGAAATTTTTGAAACCACCCATCTTGTCACCTACTCTTACCACATTGTCAGTTCTGCTAGGTATCGTCACATTTTTTCAACCTTGGCGTTCGTCTTACGCCACAAATACAAACAAGTAGTTCTTCTCAACAGTTCTTTTAACTTTTCCACTCTCATTCATATTGTGCAATCGTATTGCTCCTCCATACATTCTCGTCTTGTAGTGATCATCCAGGACCTATTCCACGTTGGCAGAGCGGGGAATCAGAGGAATTTGTTTCTCGATATAATGCGGTTCGGATCTTACAATAAGCTGTAGGTCCCGTTGCTAGGTAACCAATTGGTTCCTAGCCATGTACAAAAAAATATCGAATAAAATCCTTCGTGCCAGCCCTAGGAGAGCCGTTAATCAGCTCAGTCGTCTGGTTAAATTAATTAACACTTAAGTGTCGGTAAAGCAAGCTATTCCTACTTCATCTACTCAGTTGCTTCACTACATTCCAGTTTACTGATTCAGTTTGCTTCGCCTTTTGAGCTTTTAAAGTTTCTGTAGCATAAAAAAAGTGAGAGAGAAAGAAAAAAAAAAAAAAAAGACTGAATAAAAAATTATGGTTCTACAGAATAAAAGGGCATTAACCTCAGATATAAAGGTTGAATGTCCATTGTTCTACTAAGGAGCCGAGGCATTAATGAACAGGTTATTGCACTGTCGCACAATGGCATTGTCACCGAGTTCACATGTTAGAACACAGTGGAACAAAGGAAATAGCCGCTGGTGTCTCTGAAACTAGACTTACAGTAAGACCAATACTACTCATTTACCAGCCATAATATCATACCATTTGCGCAATGCTTGAATTTCTCAGCATACCAATCCGTGTTGAGCTAGACCATCATAGATCTAAAAACGTTTCGCGGCGTTATCATATATGGCCAAGATTAATCAGTGAATATGTATGGTAAAATTTCCCCAGCAACATTTTCCCCCACAAATCTACTTTAATCAAATCCTGACTGGGTGTGGCCCTCAAAACACGTGCTCAGTTTTTGAGTTCATCCGTCGCAATCCAGATTAATCTCATTCTGCGCGAATCTCGAATTCAGGGTGATGTTGGCTCTCACTTTCTCTCCAGTTTATTATCACTTCACTTTATTTGGCTCAAGCTTTATAGGATGTCATCGGGCAACGTTTTAAACTTGTCGTGTTATCTTCCCGGAGTACTTTTCAAGGTCAATTACTGGAAAACAAAAACAGTGTTGCAATTGGAACTTCATTCCTTCAGGTAGTCATATCAAAACTCATTCATGTTTAGATCAATATTTAAAAGAATGAACATTCATTTTACACTTAAATAAAACTCCATCTCTCTCTCTCTCTCTCTCTCTCTCTCTCTCTCTCTCTCTCGCTCCTGCATCTTGGTTAGCTTTGTAATGACCCAACATTTTTATTATTATTATTATTATTATTACTCGCTGTTAATCCGGTATTATATTGAACTTGACCACTTCTGTACAACAATAAAAAAAATGTAACAATCGTATAGCTGATGCAATCTAGTGAAAGTTTTCCCACAGGAATCGTTGTAATTGTCATTCTCTACATCCAGTTTCACCAAGCATCATCTCCTATCCAGCATCTCCATGTCAGAATCGTTGCATTTCCCTCCCTGGCCTCGAACACAACATACCAGGGGCCAGAGCAAAGACCCGAACGAAAAAAGTCCTCGAGACTTGGGGATCGGATTGCACAAGAGAAATAAGAGAATCCTTCAATCTAGCCAAGGAATCTGGGGTCAATTTCCTGTTGACATCAAAGCACGTGATCGAACGGGTGACAGGCAAAAGCGATGGCCGCCTTACCTATACCGCAGGAGAGCCTTCAGCCGTGAAAATGAATGTTTTCTGATTTTCTTTTGTAGTCGACGCTCTTGGGCGGCACGCACACGCCAGCGCATGCGCACGCGCATACACACGCATGTTTATGTTTGTGTTGTAAATTTATAGACTATATATATAATTTCATACTTCTATTAAAAAAAAAAATACTTGGAAATTAACGCTATGAAGAACCTAAAGTCCTGAGGGTAAATGGAACCAGAGATAGTGGTAGAAGAGACGTGAAAAATATAATAAATGAAGTGAGAACCATACACACAGATGATGGTTACAGCTCTGATCTACGGTCTTATGAAAGGATGGGAATATAGCAGGTCAGTGTCAAATTGACTAGAATTCGCTGATGTTATGATGGGGTAGAAACCGAAAAGGTATTAGCTTCGCTATTTTGAAAAGGTGTTGAAACAAATCCTTAATTAAACTTCATGAAGCAAAACATACAATGCAAGATAAAGCTTAGAGATGTAATGATTGTAAGATTATATATATAGATATATATATATATATATATATATCTATATATATATATATATATATATATATATATATATATATATATGATATATATATATATATATAGACCGTGTTTCATGTATACGCATTAAGCTACAAATTTCCTTCAATATCTAATTCGCTACTACCTCGGAATTAATATATTTTCATATATGTTAACCGAAGGGGAATATTTTAATATATTAATTTCGTCGGCTCACGGGCTCGAACCTCTCGTGATGGCCGTGCGGTTTAGCGCTTCTCGTACCCGATTTCTAAGGTTCCGAGGTTCGCGCCCATGAGCCGACGAAATTACTATCAATTTAAAAATTCCCTTTGGTTAACGTATATGGAAATATATTAAATTCCGAGGTAGAGTGCATTAGATGTTAAAGGACATTTATATATATATATATATTATATATATATATATATATATATATATATATATATATATATATATATATATATATATATATATATATATATATATATATATAGTAAGCAGGTGAAGGGCGCAGGAACATATACGCATCCAGTAGATACATTTATTGCCAACGCTTTTGTGACCCATGGTCACATCATCAGGGGATCTACTATATAAGAAAGGGGCATCCGAGCACATAATTAAAAGAAACACATACAAAGTATAAGAAAACTTAAAATGGAAACTAAGTTAAACTTAAATACTGTTTGTGGATCTTAGGCAGGCCTTGCAGGATGTCAAAAATACTCCAACACAAAGCTTCCTAAGTTTCTGGTACCTTTATTGGAGCCGTTGACCCGGAATGAATATGCCCTAAGAAACTCCGAAGATTTCAAAACTAAGGTCCTCTCACAGGATTCAGATTTGTATATGGTCAGTTTAGATGTAGAATCCCTCTTCACTAACGTTCCCGTGAGGGAGACCATTGATCTTATTTTAACCAAATTGTTCCCTACACCTGACTTTATATATTGTAATTTTAATTATGAATCCTTTAAAACACTCTTAGAATTGGCCGTGCTGGACACGGCCTTTGTTTTCAATAACCATCTTTTTAAACAGATCGATGGAATGGCGATGGGGTCTCCCCTCGGCCCCACCTTTGCCAAACAAATTTCATGTGCTCCCTGGAAGGGCCAAGTAATGGAGGAGTGCCCCTTGTCCTTCTTGTTCCTTAATTATACGTTTCAGGGTATATAGTCGACACATTCGTTCTATTGAAAAATGAATATGATGCTGATAGATTCTTAAACCTAGCCAACAACTTCCATAATAATATTAATTTTACTATTGAAAAGGAACAGATGATCATTTTAACACGACCATTTATAGGAAAAGTACATTCACCGGACTCGGCTCCAATTTTTAATAGTTCATGTTTTATTAATTTTAAAAAAAAAAAATTGAAACTCTGCTCGTACCTTAGTACATCGGGCTGTATCTCTAACTTATAAATTGGCCTATCTTTTCATTCTGAAAATTCTCTTCCTCAAGCAGTACTTCCATAACAATTGTTTCTCTACCTGTCTAGTACTTAAGGTTATTAAGAAAGTTCTTGATAAAAAACTTGCACCCTTGTACCTAAATGTAGTGAACTTAAACTTACTATATATGCAAGCTTTTGTTTTTTACCCACCAATCAAAACTTTGCTAAGCAGTGTGATAAAATGATTGAAAAACACATCGGTGCTTTAAATATCAAACTAATTCCCAAAAATCCTAAAACTATTGGCTTTTTGTTTCTCTTCAATGATCGGCTCTGTCCCTTGATGACATCGGGCGTCGCATATGAGTTCAAGTGCCGGATGTAGTTTCGGGGAGTACGCTGGTTCGACTCGGCGAGTCTTGAAGGTCAGGGCCGATTCTCACATGGGCTTGAGTTATCGTAAGGGCTGCATATTGTCTAATCTCGAACTTTCCAATATAAGACCCTACGCTAGAGGTTGCAAGGCATCAATAAAATACGACTTCAAAAATAATTTTGGGCCAAGCAGGGAACTGAAAGTAATTGCTTTTTCTCTTGAACGTCTATACATAAAAAGAATTGTACCTACGTTAAGTTGCCAATCATCGGCTGTTCCCCTGTTCATGGCATAACTGGATTGTTTGTTTATATTTGTCCGCCTTCTTTTCTCTTCTTAAGAAGTGTATTCTTTTAGTGTGTTTTTCTCTATCATTTTGAGAGGTGGGCCTTTTTGCTCTTCATTTTAACTTTTTTTTATTGAGTTCAGTTTTTGCATGGGTATTTTAAGTTTTTAATGTGTAAATTGTATTAAAGTGATTCAGTTATTTCAGTTAAACAGATTTTCTCATATTTTGTATGTTTCTTTTTGAATTATTTGATCGGAAGCTTCTTTTTTATATAGATGTCCTGATGATGTGACCATGGGTCAAGAAATGCGTTGGCAATAAATGTATCTTCTGGATGTGTATATGTTCCTGAGCCTTTCTCCTATCTACTATAGCACCCTTTGATGTGTGGATTATTATATATATAATATAATATAATATATATATATATATATATATATATATATATATATATATATATATAGTATATATATATATAGTACATATATATATACATATATATATATATATATATATATATATATATATACATATATATATATAATATATATATATATATATATATATATATATATATATATATATATATATATATATATAGATATGATAGATAGGATCGTATATTGTATGCTTAAATCATCCCCGGAAAACCAGTTTCTAATCGTAAGGGACAGAATTCCTCTCAAATTAATCGAAGCGCCCCGACAAACGGAAGGTGAAACAATCGTACAAGAGAGCAAGAAACCATCAAACTGTCGGAATATTCCGTATAGAATAATATCCCAGCGCGCTCATGGTGTAGTGACGTCACGGAGCGAGATATAATCTGATTGGTTGATCGGCCGTGGTTTTATTTATTCAAGGAGACCGGAAACGCGCTCAGGATTTTAATGAAAACTGCCACTCATTTCGAGGGATCGCAGAAGGAATTATAACAAACAGTCAGCCGGGATTTCCAGTTTACTGGTTTAAATGTGTCGCTGGAGATGCGAGTGACAACCCATTCCAAGACTCTTCTTTAAATTCCGGTTTTATTTTTTTTTCTACGGCGTGATTGCAGGATTGAGCACTCGTGAATACATATGTCATTCAGAGTATTCAGATTTTATTCCGTACGTTTGCTCTTTTGCATCAGCTGTCCTGACCGCTTGATTTTAACCACTAGATATATCTGCATACTAAGATCTTGTGCCCTTAGAACCATCCTGTTGATGAAGGGTTACGACGTGGCCAAAAGGTGTGCGTGAGGTTACCAAAAATCCAGTATATATACACAAACATAAATATCTATATATAATATATATATATAATATCTATATATATATATATAAATAATATATATATATATACACACGTTGTGTGTTTTGTGTGTTTTTCACATCACCGTGATTGATATACACGCATTAAGCTTATCAGTGTCATTTAATATCTAATTCGCTCTACATCGGAATTAATATATTCTCATATATGTTAACCGAAAGGGAATTTTTTAGTTCATAAGAATATTCGGTCGGCTCATGGGCTCGAACCACGGAACCAAGAATTCAGGAGGTATAGTGATAGATAGCCTTGTGGGTGCAAACGCCGTCTCTATAGGTCCTGAATTCTTGATCCCGTGGTTCGAGCTCATATGCCGACGAATGTCTTATCAACTAAAAATAAATTAATAAATAAATTCCTTCCAGTCAACATATATGAAAATAGATTATCTTTCCGTAGGTAGAGCGTATACCATATATATATATATTTTATATATATAATATATATAGTATATATATATATATATATATATATATATATATATATTATATATATATATATCATATATATATAGTATATATATATATATATATATATTATATAGTATATTAAATAAATAAATCCTTCCAGTTAACATATATGAAAATATATTATTTCCGAGGTAGAGCATATATATATATATATATATATATATATATATATATATATATATATATATATTATATATATATATACGCTTAAAGAGAACAGGCCTTAGCTTCAGCTGCAAAAAATTTACATAAAATCAAATAGTTTGATAATTTCCCAAGCGACCTTTTTTTGACTGGACCTTTGATGAATATGACCGCTATATCCGTTTTCTTTTAAGTGAGTGTAAACTTTGGAAGACAAAAAAAAAAAAAAAAAAAAAGATTGTATCCAAAATCTTTTCCATTCTTTGACGAACGAGATACAAAATGAGAAACACGAGACAACTTTACACTCCCTAAGGGAAAGTATATATATATATATTATATATATATATATAGTATATATATATATATATATATATATATATATATATATATATATATATATATATATAAATATATATATCGTACTGGCGTTTTGATTTCGTCTCCGTCCGAAGTAAAGAGCGAATGGATAATAAAAGACATTTGTAGCTCGAGTGATTTATATGAATCATGGTGATGTGATAAATATTTATTCATATAATATATATATATATATAATATATATATATATATATATATATATATATATATACATATATATATATATATATATATGTATATATATATTTTATATATATATATATGTATATATGTATATATATATATATATATAATATATATATATATATATATATATATATATATATATATATATATATATTACTAGAAGGTTCCTCCTTTCATTTTAATTCTTACCTCTCAAAAGAAGATAGAGAGAGAAAAAAAACCATTTTCGCGAAATGCTTGCACATCCATCGATCATTGGCTGGCACCTTTGTGTCATGTGTTAATAAGATACGCTCGTCATGCTAAAGTTTTCTTTTTCCCAGTGATTATAGCTAGAGCGGTGTACTTCTTACATGTGGCTTCCTTAATTTTTTTGCGCGTGCAAGTGAGTTTGTGCCTGCGAGTTTGTCTGCGCGCTAGCGTTACCTGTGTGTGTGTGTGTGTGTGAAACTGAACCAATAAATAAATATTTTCCTCCGTAACCTTAACCACATATCTGTAAATTATCATCTTAGTTACTAACTAATTACTAGATATTACAATAAAATAAATCTTGAATTGTTTACGATCACGACAGCTAGTAATTTAGTGACGAGAGAGAGAGAGAGAGAGAGAGAGAGAGAGAGAGAGATAAAACATACTTGTATATCTGTAGCTAGCCGACGCATGCTAGAATAAATTATTGTATAGAATAATCAACACAGTTCTATCTACTCCTGCAGAGAGAAAGTGACAAACAGATACACAAATAGAAATTTCTAAGAGGCTAGCATTAATATAAAAACTGAATAGTTAGAAACAGTGGTTTTTTTTAATGCTTTTTGTCCACATTACAAAAGTATTTCTGAATAGAGATGAGATGAAAAAACAAAGACAATACCTCATACTAAAAGAAATGAAAACAAATCGTGTTCCTTTCGAGAACGAAGACTCTATTCATGCATCCGTGGCCATTCACTGACATAAAGCTATGCACAGTTTTGTATGTATATATATTCATGTCTCTTACGCTTTCCCTTGCATATTTAGGTATGCAAATTCATGCATGCCACTTGTGCAACCTCGTACGTTAATGACCAATAGCCATACCTAACTGATATACTAAACATTCTTCACAATCTGTTTGTAAAACTTCTATACATTCATTTGTGGTCTTCACATTAAGCTGGTCTGCTGGTATAGTGGTACGTGTCATGGCATGCCAGCCGCATGTCGCTGGTTCGCGTCTTCGCCAGGGCGATGGAAAACCACTGGCTCCGTATTATGATCAGTTACCACTGCAGTGTGGGGTCTGTTGTGGGAGGTTGAAACCAACATTATTTGGAATCTTGAATTTTAAGTCAATGGGGCGTGTGTACTTGTTCCTTGTGAATAGGTAGTTTTTATGTACTGAAATAATAATAATAATAATAATAATAATAATAATAATAATAATAATAATAATAATAATAATAATAATAATAATAATAAAAAAAATGATAATAATAATAATAATAATAATAATAATAATAATAAGTATCAAGACCTGAAAATAGAAATAAGAAGGATACAGGGTATACCCGTGGAAATAGTTCCCATAATCATAGGAACACTAGGCACGATCCTAAGATCCCTGAAAAGAAACCTGGAAAAACTAAGATGCCGAAGTAGCTCCATGACTCCTGCAGAAGAGTGTGCTCCTAGAAACAGCACACATAGTGAGGAAAGTGATGGAACCCCACACCATATAAAAACACCCAGTCGAATTGGATGAATGTGATAGAAAAAAAAATAATGATAATAATAACAGTTCACTAGATGGACTTAGAAAGTAACTTTACCGCAAATCCGAAGTCTGGAGGATATGAATTAAATAAAAGGGTGAATTAAAAGTGGATATATTTCAAAGTGCAGTAGCAAAAAGAAAAAAAAAAATAGCAAATTACAAATGTGCCCAAGTTTGTACGAGTCGCGGCCCATGAAACATTGACCTATGGCCCGGCGGTGGTCTGTCCTTAAGCGTTGAAAGACGCAAGATCATGGCTGACTCTAACCTTGAATAAAGTCAAAACTACTGAGGCTAGAGGGCTGCAATGTTTGATGATTTGCAGACCTCTGCAGTTTTTAAGAACTGGGACCGGGCAGAAGTGCGGAAGGACAGAGAAAGTCGGCACAATAGTTTTCTTTTACAGAAAACTAAAATAAAATAAGTAATTCGATTTCACCTCAGCGTTCGTAAGGCTGTATTAATTCTGGATCACTTTGATTCCATGCTTCTTTGTCTTGTACAGTATCTCGATAAATCAATGATCTTACTTTATGTTTCACGAGATTTAAAATTTATTCGTTCTGCGTTTTATACCTGATTTATATTTTTTATCTTGTTCTCTGAATATTTCTTATTAAAATATCCTGCGGATTACGTCATGTATGTGAAAAAACGGGCTTAGTTTTCATGTGACCAGCATGAACACTTATGATAAATTCTTACGTGTATTTTAGAATATAGATGGAAAGTAAATAGCTTGATTAAACTGTACACTTCATGACGTTAATGTGAAACTGAGAAAACGAATCTAGACAAAAGTAGATGTTAGTGACGATAAAAAGAATTTAGAAAAACGCCAAACTATCGCGCATGTTAATGACGAAGGAGTTTATTTACAAGTGTCACCAATACCTAATTAATATATTTATAAAAAAAATTGCTGGAAGAGTTTTTCAGCTAGAGGACAAATTCTGGAAGAGTTCCTTTGCTGATAAAATTTGAAGGAAGTCTTATACTGAAGTTTTCTCTCGACATTTCTGCACGTTTCATTTACGGTGTCGACTTAAACAAGCAAGGAAACGCGCGGAGATGAGGTAAACTTATTCCCCTCTTTCTTTAAAGATCTTTTTTTTTATCATTAAACATTAAAATAATTAAACACGAGCTCTGAAGATACACGGCATTTGTATCATCGTCTCAGACTTATTCCGATATTTCGCTCTTCTACACTCAAGTTCAAATCCCGATTAACAAAAAAATAAATAAATAAATAAATAAAGTAACTGCAAGCTACCATCGACGAATCATGTCTGTAGAAAATGACGTATAATTCTTTGTAAATGTTTACCTAATCTTGTTAGCAGGAAATGAACAACCAGGTAGCATGTGGAGAAAAAATCTTATATCTCGAGTACCGTTATTCAAAACTAAATTAACGCTTTATGCGACTTTTGGCCATTGTATTCAGTCGTTACTAAAGAAAAGAATTATTATTATTAATAATTAGCACAATCATCCTATTCAACTGGGCGGCTTTTATAGTGCGAGGATCCTTCTTTTTTTTTTTTTTTTTTTTTTTTTTTTTAAACTATAAACTATCGAGCTATTCAGGAGCACATTCTTCTCCATGAGTCCTGGAGCTATAGTTTTTCCAGATTCCTTTTCAGGGATCTTGGGATCGTGCCTAGTGTCCCTATGATTATTGGAACAGTTTCTACTGGCATATCCCATTTCCATTATTATTATTATTATTATTATTATTATTATTATTATTATATTATTATTATTATTATTATTATTATTATATTTAAAAAAATACTCATAGTTGCATGATCCTTGAAATGGAGAAACATATCCATAGTTATGTATATGTATATTCATATATTTCAAGATAAATCTGTACTACAAAGAGATGCCAGAAATATATTTTATTTCCCTTTTCAAATGGGAATCGAGCTAAATCCCGAACGAGTTCTGTACAGATTTATCTTGAGATATATATACACATACATAACAGTGGATTGGTTTCGCCATTATTATTATTATTATTATTATTATTATTATTATTATTATTAGCAAAAGGATGTATACAGAAATTATGTACATGTGATGAATTCGTAAATTAACTAAGTCTATGGACACAACCAGCCCCGTTTCCCGGAATCTCTTCTCACCCCTACCCCCTTTGAAGGGCGGGGGGAGGTAGAATGAAGCCCCATTATAAACCATCTTAGGGGTCCCCGCAATAACCCTGCCAAGTTTCATGCCCACTGGCCCAGCCGTTTGGCCGTGATTGAATGATAGACGGAAGGACAGACATAACGGCCATTATAGTAAGATTATTATTATTATTATTATTATTATTATTATTATTATTATTATTATTATTATTATTATTATTATTATTATTCTAGAAGTATCTGTAGACAATGCTTCATATTTGAGAGTGTTTTGATGTTTGAATTTTGATCTTTCATTCGGAGCCGAATATGATATCAAGAAAAGCTGTCGTAAATTCATCAGGAACATGAATAACTGAATTGGTTAGCTGTGTTCCTAGCTCAATACCACATGGAAGAAAGAGGTTAAGTATCACCTCTCTGTTTACTCTGGGTTCAATGAATCAGTTAAATATTTCATCTGACCAACTTCCAATAGTCTCCCTGCGAACATAAGTTCGACCTTGTGCCATAACGTAAAATTATATTTATTTTCGCTTACTCGGTGAGTAAGCTTACAAACTACTTTGTGGTTGTTGTTGTTGTTGTTCTTGCTGTAGTTGTTCTTGTTGGGGCTAGGGAAACCCTATGGAATAGCCTAAAAGTCTGAAAAAGGTGTTTCGTGTTGAGATAGAGATACAGGAATTTTAGGATATGATATTTATGATTTACTTATTAGAATGAAAATACATAAAAACAAAATATTTGCATGTTAATTAAACGTTATAGAACAATTATTAATAAAAAAAATATAGCATATTTATTTTAATTTTCGTTGGTGAAACAACGTGCTCTTTGGCCATAGATTTTATTGCACGGCCCGATTAAGCTAGAGGTCGGATCACGCCTTGTTAGTATATAAATTAACAATATTTGTCGGGAAAAAGGTCTCCCGTTTATTTGCTGTTTCAAAAATGAAGAATTTGCGAATCTATGAATAATTCTACCAGTAAATAGTATTCACAAAGCGCTTGATGACATGAGTGACCAAGCAAGCACTATACATAATCGTGAGATTTTCCAATAGGTTTGTTATAAAGATTACTCCAAAAAAGCATTTAACAAAAACAAGAATGTACGTAATTTGTACATATGACTAGATGATTTGTGGGTGTTTTTTGATAACTCATTTTTTTCCTACGTGACTAACTTGATTACATTCATTATTGGAAATATTAGCGTATGTTGCTTAATGACATCAAAGTAAATTTTCTATATCTGAATGGATAATTGAATCGGATTCCCAAGTTTGCTCGGTGAAAGTAATTAGTTGTTTACTTTTTTTCACCACTGTGATGTCTGTGCAAGAGACGATTAGTTTCAAAACACATAATAACATTCAGGACTAAGTGATGAGTAGCTGGTGAAATAATATTTATGATACTGAAGTGAATTATTGCTCTAGTGAGGATGGTTTCTTTGAATGTAATCACAACAGAATACTTAGAAAATATAAATAGACAAATGACGCAATATATGATTACGTTTTCCTTGCTGATTCACACGACAACAGCAATGGACAATTGAAAGTTTTGAACAAAAAAATTGAAAAGATTTTATCAAATGGGTCAGTTTACACAAATTTTAAGATAATAGACAAATGACGCAATATATACTTACGCTTTCCTTGCTGATTCACACGATACAGGAATGGACAATTGAAAGTTTTGAAAAATAAAATTCCCAATAATTAAATTTATATAAATGTTAAGCTATGAGTCCCTGCCTCTAATGATTTTCACGGGTATTACTATCACCTCAAGTTTGATTTTTCATATCATGACTCAACATCATCATTTATTTACAACTTGACTTCATCACGATGGATTTCTTATGATACGCTACCCATATTTTTCTGAAAGTGAATTCTTATATTCTTCTGTCATATGCCAACAATGACGTTGCAGCATTTACTTTTAGTAAACGTAAATGACGAGTTTGAATAACACCGTCTGTTTTGCGATGTCATACAGCGAGTATCGCCTTGCTTTATCTTTGATTTGCATATCCGCTATTATTCATGTCTAGCATTGAGTATTATATGCCTCTATTTGTTACTCTACTTCATACATAACAACTTAGAACACTTCAATATTCTCAGCGAGAGCTGATCCAATCCCCCAAAGAGATTACCGGGACCCTGATTATTAAAATAATCCATTTAGCGTTCAATCCGACGAGAGATTCCTTCGAGAGAGATCAGCCCTTCAGGTTTCCCCCGTAAGAATAGAGCAAATTTATCTTTAACCTATTTCGCCTAATTCCATTTCGGTGGCCTCATATTGAGCGAGCCAAGACCGATCAGGAAAGCTAACCTCAAAGATCGCGCCGCCGGCGATTATAACAAGAAAATTAGTCTTGTGGAAAACTATCATCAAGGCATGAGAGATTCTGGATCCTACGCAAATAGAATGCAATCTTTTTTTTATTACATTTTTTTCTTCTTCTTTTCATCTCTTTCGCCGGCACAGGTCCCCTTTTGTGGCGGGGGTGGGGGGTGGGGGGGTTTGGGGGGAAGTTAGTAGGGGGAGGGAGTAGAAGGAGGAGGAGGAGGAGGAGGACTCTCTTGTTGGAATGAAATAAAAGTGGTCAAAACAACTAATACTACTCCTTCCCGCTTTTTTTTCCCCCATTCCACGATGTTTCTTTAGCGGATTCAGTTTAGGTCGGATGGGACGGGGGTGACCGTTAGTGTGAATAGACCGGGGGGAGGCGGGGAAAGAAGAAGGACGGGAGAGGAGGGACCGTGATTGTGGAGAGAGGTGAGTCGGGAATGGAAAGTCCTTTTCCATCAAAACAATAAAATATATATAAAAAAAGAAAAAAAAAAAAAAAAAAAGGCGAAACAAAAGCGAATCAAAGCCGTGCGCGGATCACACTCACCGTTAGATTGTGAAAATCGGCTGTTTTCCCAAATAGCCGGTCTAAGCTCTTCCAGACAACAGGCGATTAAAAGAGATTTTTCCAGCGCTGTTCCAGCCCGGGCCAGAGCGTCAGTTTTCATTTGGAATGAATCCAGCGCTCTTTTCGATATATAATTTCCGCAGTGAGTGGCAGAAAAAAAAAAAAAAAAAAAAAAAAAAACGAGCTCGTACCTTTTATTTTATGAAAGGTTTGTGTTATGGTTTTTTGCCTAATCAAATTGCCCCGGGAATTCAATTTAGGCAGCCTAATATATAATATATCTGTTTAGCTGCAAGCAAGCAACTGGCACATGCATAGGCACGCACATCTCACCTGATCTCTTCTTTGTGCATACATACATAAAAATACATATAGACATATAGATCGATATATATTATGTATGCGTGTGTGTTTGTGTGTATGTGTTTATATGTGTAAACTTTTCAGTTTACAGAAAGAATACCCTTTGTATGGGATTGGACATTAGGGGTAATGTATGTTCGTATTTTTTTTATTATAATTTTCGATTTTTGCGATCATTTTCTTTCTTTTAATAACTTGAGCGGGGATAACTTCGGATCAAAAGACACACACACTCCTTTTCTCTCTCTCTCTCTCTCTCTCTCTCTCTCTCTCTCTCTCTCTCTCTCTCTCTCTCTCTCCCTCTCTCTCTTTCCGTGTGTTTGACCATGTGTAAATTTCTGTATGTATTTAGTGAACATCGAGAGTACGTTACAAAAAAGTGTAGTATGTCAGCAATATATGACGTCATCTAACATTCCTTCCCTCCAACACCACCACCACCACCACAAGTCATTAGCTATCTATCCCCCTCTAAGAACTCTCCAGCCGCAAAGTTACGTCGCTGTTTTCTTTTTTCTCGGAAGTTTGGTCGGACGATGGACCCATTGATAGTTCCTCTTATTAGATTACTCTCCAGGATTGAGCAGAAAAGACCAAAATGGGCAAC
>NC_087201.1:30279442-30281942 GCF_015104395.2 Macrobrachium nipponense | reverse complement strand
AGGTCGTCCAAGACAGGACGAGAGATATCTGAAATGGAGCCAAGGAGGGGTTACGCATAGTATATCAGCAGGGGAAATCTAGCAGTAATTTCCCGGTATACAAATGGAGAACCGCTCATGGTATGGAAGTAATGAAGACCCATACGTCAGTGCTAAGGACCGCAAGACGCCACCACCACCACCGCCGCCGCTTCGCGTAACATTAAAATATCGGTTTCCTGTGTGAGGCTCGACAGCCTCTTAAATCACTTTTGTGGGCCAGGGCCGTCCAGCCGATGGGGGTTCCTTTTTATCAGCTGTAAAAATTCGAAATATAGGATGAGCTATCTCTCTCTCTGAGAAGGAGTTTGGGGGTGGGGGGTGCCTCGCATTTATCACTGATCTATCTTTTAGTTTTTTTCCTTTTTTTTTCCGCCTGAATTATCTGCATTTTTATTTCTCCGGTGCGAGTGGATGTTTATCGTAAAAGGTTTTACTATGAGTGATATAGATTTGTCTTGAGACGTTTACGTTGAAAACGTAGATGTTTATTGTTCGAGGCATAAGAGATATGTAAATAGATTAATTCCGAGGTAGGAGGAATTAGACATTACAGGTCGTGAACCTTGGTGCATATATATATATATAATATATATATATATATATATATATATATATATATATATATATATATACTATATATATATACATACATAATTAAAATATTGTATAAAAACTGTCAAGTAGTCTCATTCAGGACCTTTCCAAAGTAGTAAGTTCATTCAGCCATTTCGTCTGCCAGTAGTACACGAATTCAGGTCCTCTGCAGGTAAAGCCTTCTTCATCCACCATCGAAAACAGTGGCCTTGGTCAGGATAAATACCAGAACCCTTTGGCAGGCAGGTGATGGATGTCGAGTTCTTTGTCTGTTCGGCTTCAGCTCGTAATACCTGCCAGGCGACCTTGCTTTAAAATCAATAATCAATGACTAAGGGGTCATTGGGCTCAGATACCTTGGAAGTGTGTACTACTGCAAAAGAACCTGGCTAGCCTTTAGTGTATTCAGACAATGAATCGTCCGACGTTTCCTTCAATTTAAAGAATAAACAAAACTTCGCAATTGCTCTGTATCCCTGAATATGGAGGATGTTAAGAATCTCGTTATATATATACGAAAGATAAAGCGAGTATAGGAAAGCGGTAACTAAGTATCCTGTATCAGATTACAAAGAAATAAAAAGCATTTGTAGAGTTGAAAAGATGCGAACTCGACAACTTCCCTGTTATAAAAACCACAGTGCCAATGACTGAGAAAAAGAGAATGGAAGGTGGAGCAAGTGAAACTAAGTCTATCTTAGTTTAACCAGACAACTGAGCTGATTATCAGCTCTCCTTGGGCTGGCCCGAAGGTTTAGATTGTTATTTAAGTGGCTAGTAACCAATTGGTTACTGAGCAACGGGACCCACAGCTTATTGTTGCATCCGAAGCACATTACAACGAGAAATGATTTCTAATCATCAGAAATAAATACCTCTTGACTGTGAAATTGTTAAAGGACGAGTAGGCATAATCTTAATGTCAAATACAAAAAGGACATCTACCAACTAGAGATCACTGAGCAGTGGACAACTGATTGTAGGGCTCGCGTCAAAATAATGAATATGATTAATGCAGTATGTAATGCACCATTAAATAAACCCTAAAATAATTTGATTTGATAGTTTTATATAAAACAAAGATATATGATTTCAAAACTTAAAAGGAGTAGAAGATTTGGTTAATTTACAGAGTATGTCCCATGGAGGGCATAGAACAGAGTGCAGGAGAATGTAATGCACCATTAAATAAACCCTAAAATAATTTGATTTGATTGCCTTTATATTTATAGTTTTATATAAAAGAAAGATATATCATTTCAAAACTTAGGAGGAGTAGAAGAGTGGCTTATATGGAGAGTATGTCCCATGAAGGGCATAGAACGGACTGCATAAGGAAATTTGGTACAATTTTATTAGTTTTTCGCGTTGGAAATTCTCTAATAATAAGAGGTACTCTATCAACAATTGACCTGCATCCTTATTCTTGGAAATCTTTATGGCAACAATATATATCACATAGCCAATAATCGATGTATAGTCTCTGATAATCAAGAGATACTCCATCAACAATTGACCAGCATCATTATGGTTGGAAATCTAATTTTGGCAACCATACAAACACAAATACATCACCTAGCCATGAATCGATGACTAGAATAATTAAGAGGTACTCTATCAACAATTGACCTGCATCATTATGCTTGGAAATTTAATTATGGCAACCATAGAAACACAAATATATCACCTAGCCATGAATCGATGACTAGAATAATTAAGAGGTACTCTATCTGTAATATATTACATTATAAATACAGATAAATTCCATATCTGTAAATAAACCCATGACCCAAGGGGTCATTGGCGAATTAGGAGTGTAATCAAAACGCCATAACAGGACGTGAAACTAGACCATGCTATGCAA
>NC_087201.1:30269442-30274442 GCF_015104395.2 Macrobrachium nipponense | reverse complement strand
AGTGGAATCTATTTCGCTGTTTGAATTCAGGTTCGAAGGTGTGTGTGTGTATATATATATATATATATATATATATATATATATATATATATATATATATATATATATATATATATATCCCTATATATATATTATTTAATATATATATATTATTATATATATATATATATATATATATATATATATATATATATATATATATATATATATATATATATATATAATATAAATCAGGAAATAAAATGTAACTGGTCACTACTTACATTGTGTTATCAAAATAATACTAAGCAATTCTCTTTCACAGTGTCATTATCTAATTACAATATCCAATTGACTTAGTTTTCGATAGAATAGACTTAAGGTAATCAGGTTTTAATTATTGTCCTATCGCCTGCTTTTATCTGCACAGCTTTCTGAAAAGGAAAATATTACTCCAATAACCTAGTATATTCAGGATTACTAAATTTGGGCAGGCATTCCTGTCTCGGAGAATTTCCTTAGCATTATTAATCTTTGACAGGACAATTTTTTACGATGTCACTAGGCCTCAGTTGTCTTCTTTCAGTAACGGGACCATTTTCTTTTAAAGTAAATAGACACCATTTTGGTTTTACACGTTGGAAATTGTCACAATTCATTTTCACTAAATTTCATTTTGCTATTGTAAATACCTTTAATAAAGGTATTTACAAGATGTCGGTTTGCGAAAGAACTTTACAAACCGACAGGCTTAGTTTTGAATGTCTTCACTGACTTATAGCCAAGATGAAAATTTTGATATCCCTATCAATAATGTTCATATTCTAACTGTTTTTAGTAGTCTACTAGTTTGTTGTGACAGGTAGAAATAGTAATACAGGAAAATAAATTATAGAAATGATTTAAAAAAGGTAGTGAATATCTAGTAAAAGTGAATGTTGCCTATTGACCAACATCAAACCAACGTACAAAATATTAGAATATTACCTAAATTTATTTTCTTAATAGCTCATTTTCCTTTTGTTCTGAGTCCAGTCAGACATTTTATTTGATCATTAACGTTTCATCTTCTTTTTTATGGTATACTAGTATACAGAGTTACCTTATAAAGGTTCTGTATTCCGATTGTGGGCTGCTGCTATATATTTGTTCTTCTCACACTTTTTATTAGGCCTAGATTATTAGCCTGAAATACCGGAGATTCGAACCTTCATTCTCATTTGATGGTACAGGAATTTCAGGTGAATAAACCTTTCTCCATTGTAGAATGGTACTTTGTCTCTCTCTCTCTCTCTCTCTCTCTCTCTCTCTCTCTCTCTCTCTCTCTCTCTCCTGCAGAAGGATGGGGAAGAACGCATCTAATTAATACTTTTATCCCCTGCTTCTTGACACTTCTAATTACTTCTATGTAAACACCAACAAAAGTCCCATGAATGATGCTCCTGTAGGCGAATACCATTAATGAACAATACTGGGAAAGAAGTGAAATAAAGGAGAGAGAGAGAGAATAAAAAAAAAATGTAAAGGAACTTACGACATGTCTTCCCGGAAAAAAATAAAAAGTAAAGAGGAAGTATCCGTATAAGTTCTTATTACAAATTCCCACCCTCATTCGGCTTCGAGCAAAGTTTTGAAATTAGATGTGATATAACTAGATTGTAGAATTTTTGATGAGCTTTGTGTATAGTATGCAGCAGGAGAGAGAGAGAGAAGAGAGGAGTAATTTACAAAAAAAATTCCAAGGTTCCAGGAAAGCTCCCCCTGCTTAAATGGATTGCGGGAAGTAACTTTAGTGAAGTACTAGTCTGTACACAACGAATAAAACGCACACGCACACACACACACACTACACACACACACACACACACACACACACATATCTATATATATAATATATATATATATATATATATATATATATATATATATATATATATATATATATATATATATATATAAAATCATCATACAAAGGGAAGAGGGACGCACACAGATGTTGTTACGGGTTTGTCTTTATTGGGGTTTTTCGTAATTATACTAATTATTTTACATCATCAAAATAACATTCCTGGTAAAATTGTAAAAAACAAAACAAACACTAAAAATGAAAAATTCAGAAATGTAAGTTTGTTCACTACTGCTGTCAATTGTTTTTACTATATGTTCAGTTATCTTTCATTTCAGTGTATGTCCTTTTTAAATTTAATTCCTTTAATTTTAATGTGTATATTTCGTACACTTTGTAAAATTAATTTTTAGCTTTTGAATTTCTGAATTTTTTATTTTTTGTTTCGTTTTCAACAATTTTACTAGGAATTTTATTTTTCCTATAAACAGCCCTGATTATGTAATTAATTGGATAATTACGAAACGTCGCAATGAAGGCAGCCTTCACATCTGTGTGTGTCCTCTTCAGTTTATTGATGACTATTAATGGATGACCCCACTCCTTGCACTAAGCTATATATATATATATATATATATAGATATATATATATATATATATATATATATATAGATATATATATATATATATATATATATATATATATATATATATACTATATATATATATATATATATATATATATATATATATATATATATATATATACTATATATATATATATATATATATACTATTCCACTTCCAATGACATTATCATTACTAATCAAGAAGAATCGATAAATGTATCATAGAGCAGAGGACAAAAGGTAAAGTAAGTCTCCTTCTCTATCGTTCAAGCGATGCACATAAAAATTAATGACTTTTAAATATCACATCTCCATGCGGCCAATACTATTCCCTATGACAACTGAGTTGCTAAACGAAGTGTAAACTTTGATATCGAATGTTCTGGAGCTTCCAAAATGCGTAAGGTACTTCGTGCATAGTACCGTTTTTAAGAAAGGATCACTGGTTTACGACCCCCAGTAATTTCAGTCATGTTATCACGACCACTGAATGTATTGGCTTTTGTGTGAGTGTGTTTCTGTCTACTATCACATTCTCTTTCTCTGATTCCTCATTCGTAATTGCTTAAAAGACTAAAAGAAGCAGGTTTTTCAGGATAAAAGATATTCAAGTTTTTACAATACTTAAGGGATCGTAAACAAGATTAATTCGGAGTCGAGAATGTTTATTAAATACCCATTATTTTCAGTTGTTAGCCGCAGGTATTTCGCCCCTCTGAAAGTTATTTGGGAAAACACACGAGTTTTGAAAGTTTCCTGACTTCATAACTATGAGATGTCGTGTACCGAAAATCTTCCGCCTTATTTCAAAATTACAGTAAACTGTTTTCCTTTTTTTACTAAAGTGTAGCCATAAAGCTAAGTGTTACAGGGTAGGCTGAATTAGCCTTCCTATTCAAGAAACTATTTAAAAAAAAATCTGTTAATACAAAATTAACGATTTATGCTTTATTCAGACATTGTTACAGTATTGACTACCTTACTCTTAGTTTTCAGAAAAGAAAACTATTGTACCGGTTTTGTCAGTCCATCCGCACTTTTTTCTGTCCGCCCTCAAATCTTAAAAACTACTGAGGCTAGAGGGCTGCAAATTTTGGTATGTTGATCATCCACTCTTCAATCATCAAACATAACAAACTGCAGCCCTCTAGCTTCAGTAGTGCTTATTTCATTTAAGGTTAAAGTTAGCCATAATCATGCGTCTGGCAACGATATAAGACACGCCACCACAAGGCGATGGTTAAAGTTTCATGTGCCTCGGATCATACAGCATTATGACGATGCCACCGAAAGATAGATCTATTTTCGATTGCACACTGCCTAACTTTTTTCTATTCTTATCGCCTTTTCGTGACTCTATAATTACTTGATAGTGTGGTAAAATATGCTCCAATTTATGATCATACAACTCTTTACTTCCACTAATTTCTAACTCAAAGGATTAGCAAACAGGCTGTTTGCAGTCTTCTTTTTTTATTCTTATTTCCAACTTGTAATAATATAATCCTATGAAACTGAGGTCATAAAATCATAGTTGATATACTTGAAGATCATATTTTCTTTCACTAAGATGTTCTGCTAGCATTTCGTAATACCCATACCTATAAAATCTGTAACCTCATTTCCAAATCAAATTTGATTGGGTAAGTATAATATTAAATATTTTCCATGCCCTATTCCGATTGTCCTTACATGGTTTCCTAAAAATCTAAACTTCAAAATCAGTGCTACTATTACACATTAGTTGTTCTTTTTGATTGACCTGGACGTACGCCAGCACGGGCTCTTGCTCATAGAACAGGCCGTAGTACACATTAGGCCCATTCGAATCTAAATGCGGACTACTACTGTTAAGCTCAGAAGCCATATCTTTCTTTATATATTTCTTTCTTTGAAGTACGTGCTAACATGTAAGTGAACAGCGGTGCAGCGGGAAAGAACATCCAATGAAAAATAACAGAATAATGAGTGTGATAAAGAACCGAAATTGTCTTTCCTGCTCCTTTTCTCATTTTCTTCTTAATACTTGTTTCGCTTACTCGCGGAGAAAGCCGAAAACTACTTGGATGTTATTCTTATTAGTGATGTTCTTGTTGGGGGGTAGGGAAGGTCTGTGGAAGAGCATAAAAAGTTCGGAAAAAGTTGTTTCACGTTGAGTTAAAGAGACAGGAATTTTAGGAAAAGATATCTGTGATTTATTTATCAGAATGAAAACGTAAAAATTTAATAATGTTACTGTTAAACAGTACATGAAAATTATTTCTAATAAAATATCGGGTATCTATTTTAATTTTCGTTGGGTGAAAGAAGGCTCTATTTGAAAGCAGAATTTAGCACGATCTAATTTACGTTGAATTAGGAATATAATATTTACAGCTGGAGGTCGTATCACGCCTTGTTTTATTCCCATCGCCTTAAGGTTTGCGAGACCACCTCTCGATGTATAATATTATGCTTCAGAAGTGGCCGAATTATTTATTAATACTCATGGGTCCGTGATGTGGTCTGACATATTGATTATTCATTGCTATTGGGAATTCGGGCAT
>NC_087201.1:30211942-30266942 GCF_015104395.2 Macrobrachium nipponense | reverse complement strand
GTATTTCGCCTTTTTTTGTTCCTCGGTTCAGAGTCTACCGATTTCTTCAATGTTTACATTTCTCCACCAATATCCTCTGATACTTCATGTATATTATTGTAATTTGTCGTGTAGAAAGTAATTTGCACGAGTCATTTAATTATTGTTTACTCATGAAGGATT
Source organism: Macrobrachium nipponense (assembly GCF_015104395.2). Classification (NCBI taxonomy): domain Eukaryota; kingdom Metazoa; phylum Arthropoda; class Malacostraca; order Decapoda; family Palaemonidae; genus Macrobrachium; species Macrobrachium nipponense. Next base: position 30,266,780 of record NC_087201.1, on the reverse strand, counting down.
ATTTTTATTCCACATGGTCAAAGCCTTTGTATATTCAGTAACAATTTTGTATGGGCTATTGGAATGGAGCTATTTATTCTCTTCTTCAGTCAAAACTATCCTTATTCTACCTAGAATGGGAGTATGTATATTTCAACCTTATTTGAGTCTCGTGTTTTGAACATTGTTCTCTCCTGAATTACATTAGATAGAATCACTGTAAAAGCAAATATCTTATGGATACTATTGAAGATGATCAGTAATGATTCCATCCTCTAAAAATATCCTCTAGGAGTTCCTTTTAGTTTTTTTGTTAAAAGAAAACTATTGAGGCTAGAGAGCTGCAAATCGGTATGTCGATCGCCAACCCTCCAATCATCAAACATACTAAATTGCAGCCCTCTAGCCTCAGTGGATTTTAAAATGTTATTCAAGGTTAAAGCTAGCCAGAATTGAACTTCTAGTAACGCTAAAGATACTAAGAACATAGGCCGCCACTGGACCATGGGTGACCGTCCTCAGATCTTAAACGCTATTGAGGCTAGAGAGCTGCAAATTGGTATGTTGGTCATCTATCCTCCAATCATCAAACATATAAAATTGCAGCCCTCTAGCCTCAGTAGTTTTAATTGTAGTCAAGGATAAAGTTAACCATAATCGTACATCTATAGCGGCGCTATAGGTACCAAATCACAGCCCGCCACCGGACTATGGCTGAGTTTCATTTGCAGCGGCTTATAAAGAGTTTTATGGGCCGTAGCGGAGCACACCACCTGACAGAAAACTCGATTGAGCCGAAGAAACTACGGAGCATTTTTTACTTTATTTTATTTTATTTTATCTATTTATTTTTTTAATTATCTTCAAATCTTCATACAAGAATCCACATTTTAATCATTCCAAACCCTGTATAATGAGTTACCATAAAGGGTAAGACTTATAGTAGATTCATATCAACGGTGCATCTGATGTCTAGGCCAGTCCCTTACAAGGCTCCCGATTGGCTGTTGATAAGCCAATCACAGGACTGCAAAGTTTCAGTCTCTCGAGAGAATTCACATATGCAAGATGTATGCTCAACTTCTCCTGTGGGATACACTTTTCAAAAGTACCCCACAGGAGAGGTGGAACATACATCCTGCCAGTGTGAACTCTCTCGAGAGACTGAGAGTTTCCAGTCCTGTGATTGGCTTATCAACAGTCAATCAGGAGCGTCGAAAGGAACTGGCTTAGACATTAGATGCACTGCTGATGTGAATCTACTATAGCCCGGATCAGGACCTAATAGATTTACACGTGAAGACGACCCTATTTGGAGTCAGAGGAGATTCAGTAAGACATTTCGATATAAATTTTGAGTGAACATAAGTTGTATTTTTTTATCACGGGCCCCCAGCCCCCTCCCCCGGGAATATAGTGTAACTAAAGAGGGAGCCAGGGACTGATCATGCACGCGTGTGTGTGTGTGTGTATTTGTGTGTATTGTTAATCTAGGAAACATTGTGTAAGTGCTGTGACGTTTCCTTAACCTCCGCTGACCATCAGTCAGTTTCAAACTGTTAAACATAGTTCCTTTATACTTGAATCTGCTTTAAATGAAGTACTATAAATTGAGCTCTGTTCTTGTAAACAGATGATATATTTTTTTCTATTTTAATTTTGTTTAATTTTTAGTCTTCGTAAGTGCTTAACCATGCTGTTACACGCGGCCTAAACTGACATATGCTGTCTGAGAATAGTATATGTGTATAGGTCTCAAAGACTGAAAGTCAAAGTAGTCTTTCCGAGAACTTAATAGGCAATTACTAACCTTTCTATTTGAACCAGGACTTAATTCTTATAAATTTCTTGCAAATTATACTAGGTTTTTTAAGACTTCATTTAAACCATAGGCTAGCCATATTAATATTTTGTGTTATATTTTTTTTATAGCTACCCAAGACATGTTCACAGGCATATTGCAGCATTTTATTTAAATAAAACTACATATGATTAGTTACAATATGCTGGATATATACATACATACATACATACATATATATAGTATATATATATATATATATATATATATATATATATATATATATATATAATATATATATGTAACAGACCCCACTCGTTCACTGTACACTGAAAGATGTGAAAAAATCGTTTGACTTCATATGGTGCTGAAGGAAGCTATTATTTTTTTATTCCAAAAACCGAGTCGCTATCGTATTTTGTTAACCCAGGAATACTTTCAAACAAAGGCCCACGATGCGCAGGCTTCAGTGTCTTTGGATGCTAGAGGATTAGTCATAAACGCCTTCTACGATATTGTAAAGAGAATGAAACCACGCCTACAGACTTTGCCAAGCGGCGCAGGAAGGTTTTTTTTTTTTTTTTTAGACAGCAAAAACCACATCACATAACCGTCAGGTCAAATTTCGCTGTTTCGCTCTTCCACCATATTTTTATTTAATGCCATTTTTAAATATAAGCTATATCATTTACTGTATTTACCTGGTGCATCTTTTCCTCTTACTCGGGGAGTAAGCTTTTGTTATAGTTGTTCTTTTTGCGGGTGGGAGAGGTCTGTGGAAGATCCTAATAAGGTCTGAAAAATAAGTTTTTCGCTTTGAGTCGTACATACAGGAATTTTAGCATACGGTATTTATTTATTTATAAGAACTGAAAACGTGAAAAACAAATAATGTGCATGTTAAACAGTCAAAAAATAAAATTCCAAAACAAAATATAGCATATTTATTTTAATTTTCGTTGGTGAAACAAGGCTTTATTTGAACATAGATTTCTAGCACGCTTTAATTTACGTTAAATCAGGAATATAATGTTTACAACTTACGTGCGAGGGGAAAATCTTTCATGCGTCCCGAGTAAGTTGGAGGACGGATCACACCTTGTTTCTCTCCTATATCCTATTATTTTTTCAGAAAAGATTTTCCTCTTTATATAGGAAGTTTAGTTTTTACCACACCGTTCTTCAGCTCAAAACTTTCCTCAAAATCTCGATCTTGGTATGATGGTAGTAATATACGCCTACATAGTATCGAAAAATGAATAGACTTCATTCTCTTAACTCAACGCCTAATTCTTCTAACCTCTGAATGATTTTCGTGAATCTGGTAACAGACAGCATGGCATTTGTTTGTAGTTTATGTTCATAAACAATTACCATCAAATCCTGAAAAAGTAATTCTTTAAGGGCAGACTGTTACATTCCGAGAAGTTTAGTGTGTTCCTTGGATATCGTCTGTAAAAGTCTCATTACGAATATTTGAATATTCTCTGGATTTTAAATGTGTTTATTCAAATAAATGAGGATACTAAAAAAACCATGCAATTCTCTTCTGCATATATAAAAAATATACTTTCTATTGACTCGAATGGACGATCTTATAATTTTCAACAATATTCAGTTTTGCCTCCATCAAAAGGTCACATACATTTTGCAAAACCTGCCTCTGTTCAGACTCTTTTCACCCAGTCACACTTCGTTTGTTTTGCATTGACAAAAGTTAATTATTAATAAAGATATTGATTTTGCAAATGAGATGACTTCACAATCCGTCTTATTGAATTCCAAGGATCGTTCGTTCTCTTCTGAATATGAGTCTCGTTGGGTCTCTAATAAAAAGGGAGGAAAATATTTGGGATTTATGTGAAATATTGCGGTCTCTACTGAAATAAAAATGAACCGGAACTTTTTCTCTCTCTCTCTCTCTCTCTCTCTCTCTCTCTCTCTCTCTCTCTCTCTCTCTCTCTTGCTGTTTGCCAGCGACCGTAGAAATTAATCTGTTTAAGTAAATGCACATACATACACACACACACACTCACAAATATATGTAGTATATATATATATCTATTATATAGATATATATATATATATATATAATATATATATATATATATAATATATATATATATATAATATATATATATACACGTATATATACACGTATATATATATAATATATATATATATATATATATATATATATATATAGTATATATATATATATATAGATATAGATCGTAAGAGCAAGCGAATATGTATGTGTCTGGGCTTGTATGTTAAATAACCTAAGAAGTACTTCATAGCCACGAAAGAATTTGTACGATATCTGAAATCACGAATAAAGTCATAAAGCTTGTTTATTCTACCTGGTGGTATGTTTATTTATTTATTTATTTATTTATTTATCTATTTATTTATTTATTTTGGCCTTTAAAGCCGAATTCCTTTTACGCCTCTGCCGCATAATCTCGGCTTTCGTGTGAGTTTCTTTTCCTTCGAAAAGTACAAAAATGTTTAAATATGTTTTCTTTCTCTCTATCGTTTTGCATGCCTACATTTTTCTACGACTGCGAGAAAAAAGCTTTCAGGTTTGTCCATTTTTTTGGTAACCTATATCCCATTCATAAAAGGATTTTTCAATGTTATACTTTTTTTTCTCTCTCTCTCTCATATATATATATATATATATATATATATATATATATATATATATATATATATATATATATATATATATATATATATATATATTTCCTGAAATTTCTTAGTTATAAACATTAGTGCCGATATCACCTTTCTATTTACAGTTTCTATATTCATGTTTACAATAAGTTTTCGTTCCGTTGATAGTTCAAAATTCTCTCCTATTCATTGACTATAATATTCCTTGAATCATATGTAAATATTTTTTTAAAATGTGTTTTTATTATTACCGTTATCGAAAACAAATAAAACTTTTCTTCTTCAACATATCCTCACGCATGATAAAATATTCCCGAGGGAATTTTTAAAAAGAGTATTAAAGGTATTTTATTTCCTCTGCGCCCAATGTGCAATCAATATGGCTTATACACGGAAGTGCAAAATTCTTGATAAAAAAAAATCTAGGCGTGATCCGATATCCAGCTTATGCAAGGCGCTTGCTAAAATCTATGGTCAAATAGAGCGTTGTTTCGTCAACGAAAATTAAAATAAACATGCTCTATTTTATTAAAAAATAATTTTTTTGTGCTGTTTAACATGCACATTATTACTTTTTTACATTTTCTTTCCGATGATTGAATCATAAATACTCTATCCTGAAATTCCTGTATCTTTAACTCAAATCAAAACACCGTTTTCAGACCTTTTTAGGTTTTTCCATAGACCTTTCTACTCCCCACAACCACAACAACAACAAAATAGTTTGTAGGCTTACTCCCCGAGTATACGAAAAACGTTTTAGCGAAGCGGAAATTTCAATGGATGATGCATAAGGAAGATACAGTGTGAGTGAGTATGGTGCACAGGATTGTTTGTATGGTGTTTTTACGTTGCATGGAACCAGGGGTTGCTCAGCTACGGGACCAACGGCTTGACGTGACTTCCGAACCACGTCGAGAGTGTGAACTTCTATCACCAGAAATACACGTCTCTCACCCATCAGTGGAATGCGAGAATTGAACTCACGGCCACTGAGGTGGCAGGCCAACACCATACCGCCACTGAGGCGCTATGGTGCAGAGCAACTCCAGAACTTAGTGGAAGGATTTAGAGGAGAGAGAATTCCGAGTGTGAATGTTAGCGAAGTACTAAGCTTACGAGGGGAAGAAGAAACGTGGGAAATTGCAGGAATGCATAGTAACATAAATGAAGGGGAAACTGGCATGTTACAGTTTTGGGGTTCAAAATCACTGCTTCCCTGTGTGAATTTTCTTCATTTTCATTCTTTAAGTTTTCTTCCAATTTCCAATTAAATAATCTATACTCAAGTCATATCTGCAAACCGAAGTATATTTGCTAAAAAAAATGAGAAGATTACCTCTTTACAGAAGCAGAGATTGTAGAAAAAAAGGGGGTGGGTGGGGGTTGGGGGTGGAAGGTTGGTTGGGGGGAGGGGCGGTGGTTAAAGCTCTGCACCTCAACTGAAAAGTGTCGTGTGCCCTCAACTGTGTTTGTGGAGCGATCGCTTAGGAACCAGGGACCGGTTAGGAACCTGACACGAGCTCTTGCTCTTCAGCAGCCAACTTTTTAAATAAATCTAAAAAAAATAAGAAGCTGATCTGCTTACAGGAGCAGGGATTTACGATTTTCTTACGATTCTATAGTCCTCATCCCCCTAAGGCATGTTTTAATTCAAGTTCCTCACTTATAACTTAAAAAAACTCTACTTATGTAGGAAGAGAACCCTCTCATATTTTCATTGTTTTCCACAATATTTGATAGATCTGTCAGCTGATCTTGACTTCGCGAAATGTAGGAATTTAGTCCCATAGACTGCAGGATCGCAGTTATTTCTGAGCTGTATTTTAGGGTATATGCATTGCGATAAATTGAAAGGTGTTGGGTAATTATATCACCTCTTTGAAACCACATAGCGCGCCATACAAGTTCTAATTTGGACATGGATATAAGGACTTTATTAATGTTTACTTCTCACTTCACCCCACTAAAACAAAATGTCGTGGTTTTGTTTGTGAGCACCATCAAGAAAAATAAGTGGGAAACATCCAATAAAAGGTTTACCTTGTAAACTCTTACCTCAGACTTACTCTTGATTCCTCTCCAGTTTGTGACAAATAAATATATATTATATATATATATATTATAATAAAAAGAGTATGGCCAGCAGAACTTCAGCATTTTTTCGTTAAAAACTTTATTTTCATCGAACGCCTACGTTTCGGGATACAAATCCCATCTTCAGGGCTAAAAACAAGGAAAAAATTAAAATTCTATACATTCAAATCAGACTAAAATGGGGCACAGTATAAATTATGCTATTTAAAAAAATATATATATATACAGATTAATTAACAATATATCAGTGAAATTCGAATTTATATAAAAGTATGACGGTAACTAATTGAATAAGAGATCGACAGTCAAAAAGCAAAGCTACTAAGTTACAATGACACTTCAAAAATAAATAACAAGCAAAACACTTAAAAAACACAAACACACGTGAACAACTAAGAAAAAATTACGTTATTACTAAAAACAGGAGAAAAACATTGAATCGTAACAGGCAAAAAATTTCTTGTTATGATTACAAAAGGAGAAAAATTAAAGAAAAAAAAAATATATATATATAAAGGCGGACACAAAGCAAAAAATAGCGAAAACGAGAACTCACCGGTACAGAAAGTATAGATAAGACTGAATTATTTTTTATTTTTGACTAAAGGGGAGAGACAAATACAAAGGCGAGAAGGTAGAAAGGGCGAATGGTCTATTAAGTAATGTTCAGTTGTACAGCAGTTGAATGGTTGTTGAGAGTTGGTGACAATTGTTTAATGAAGAGGGACTCGAGAATGGGTAATGACCGGTTATCTATTGCTTGGGATAAGATTTTAAAATCATTGTACTGAATGTTATGTTTACATTTTATTGCATGGTTGCGTATTGCAGAAAATTCTTTCTTAGATAAAGTTATTCCTGTTCGTGGTGACTGACACCCCGATGGCAGTCGATGCGAACTTCAACAGCCGACTCGAATTACCGACAGGATGTTTCCCAAATTACATTTGGGAAAGTCAGTAAACAAATATACCGTTGAAGATCGCATCAACTGCGGTAGGGTGTCCTTGAACTTGAAAAGACTTCTGATTTTTAAGGGTTTTTTTGAAGATAAAATTAAATTTAACATATGGGTACATATTGCTGAGTACGACGGTGAGCTCTCGCTTTACAAGTTTATATGTTGAACAAAAAGGCAAGGATATATACAGTTCTTTTTTAGGTACATTAAAAGTGGGTGCTTTCGGTTTAACATGTCATTTACAAAAATTCTCTCAAGATTTTCTCAAATAGGTGGGATGGATAGCAATTTCTGTTAAAATAGTTTTGCAAGAAAACTACTTCCTCATGGAATTTGACCCAGTTGCATGACACATTATAAGCTCTACACAATAATGTCTTGCATGCATTAAGTTTAAAAACCAACGGACAAAAGCTAAAGAAATTTGTTCCTAAACCAGTAAAAGTCTTCTTTCTAAAAACACCAGTTAGAAAATTTATCATTACATCGTGAAATTGTTATATCTAAAAATGGCAGTTCGTTATTCGCTTTATGTCCATAGTAAAATTAATGTTCGGATGAAATGAGTTAATGAAATTAAGGAACAAATGTGCATGATCTTTATCTTTAAAAAGTACAAACGTATCGTCTACGTATCTTTTTATAAAAAATGGGTTTAAAAGATGAAGGACACTGGTCAAGAAATAGTTTTTTCCAAGTGACACATAAAAATATTGGCAAATGTGGGACCTAAAGGAGAGCCCATTGCCATGCCATCAGTTTGTTTGTAAATTTTCCCGTTAAAAAATGAAATAGTTATCCATCACAGCCAGTTCCAAAAGTTTCCTAAAGAGTCAGTATCAAAACCTTCAAAACACTATCTTCAGTAGGGAATAAAGCACTAATTATTATATCTATGGTTCGTTGAGAGGTACATTGGTGAACAGTGAGGATACATCGTAACTAACCATAAAATAGACCAGGGTGTTGCTGTAAAATCTCGGGAATAAATTGGGAGGAATTCAGTAATGTATGTTCATTGCTTGTTAAACCGTTGAGTAGGGGGCGGGACTAGAAATTTGGCTAAGGCAAAATTTGGTGAGTTATAGGCAGCTAATATTGGACGTAAAGGAACATTTTCTTTATGGATTTTAGGTAACCCATACAAGGAACTGAAAGAAGAGCCAGTACTATAAAGAGACCGATATGTCTGATCATTCAAAACTTTATTGTCAAAAAGTTGTTTAAGGCTGCGATTAATCTTGTCCTCGGTCTTGAATATTAGACTAAATTCTGGAGGTCCAACCTCCCTAAATTTTGTAGTGTCGGAAAGGACATTGTTCATCTTGTTGATATATGCATCCCATCCAGTAGGACAAATGCCTTTACCCTTATCGGGGGGACCATACAATAATGTCTTCTCTCTGGGACAGCGACTTGAGAATTTGAAAGTCATTACTTTTAAAAAATGGAAACCATGAAGGAGCCCTATATGATTTATAAGATTTATGAGCAACACCCTGAATGAACTGACGAGCCTTCTCTAAGTTGGTGTGGGAAGGTAGTTGGCGAATGGTATCGAAAAATATTTCAAAGGGCAAAAAGAATTTTGAAAAATTTGGTCTAAATTGGGAAGGCAAAAGTCCAAGCCAAAGGAAAGAAGGAACTCTTCCTTTTCTGAGAGGGAGTAACTAGAGAAATTGAAAACAACATCCTTTGGTGCTATAAATTTCGGTTGCTTAAGTCCCAATTTTAGAAGCTTACGCTTATGAACAGATTCAGTGTCAGATATAAAAGTACTTACATTTTTGTTTAATAAACTTTCATTAATAACCTATCAAGTAAGGTCAGAGAATTGAAAAAATTTTTAGACACAGGGATACAGTGGAATGTAGTCTTCTAATAGCTCCGGTCTTAAAAGCAATCTCCATATTCAAAAAGAGTTTCTCTTCTGTGGGGAAGTTCTATAAAGTCAGTGTTATATTAAAGAGGATCTATAGAAGCTTGGAATTTGACAAAATTTGGTGTGATATTACTCATTTTACAGTAAAGTAGGAAATCATGGTCAAGTTCGGCTTTTTTGAGTTTCTTCGTCGAGGATTCCAGACGGCGATAAAGTTTTGATTGTGGATCCATTGTACTTTTGTCGAAGATAATGAATGGCATTGTCGCTTCTAGAAAGTCGGATCTTTAATAAAAAGAGTATGGCCAGCAGAAACTTCAGCATTTTTCGTTAAAACTTTATTTTCATCGAACGCTACGTTCGGGATACAAATCCCATCTTCAGGGCTAAAAACAAGGAAAAAATTAAAATTCTATACATTAAATCAGACTAAAATGGGGCACAGTAATAAAATTATGCTATTTAAAAAAAATATATAGTATATACATTAAAATTTACAATATATCAGTGAAATTCGAATTTTATATAAAAGTATGACGGTAACTAATTGAATAAGAGATCGACAGTAAAAAGCAAAGCTACTAAGTACAATGACACTTCAAAATAAATAAACAAGCAAAAAACACTTAAAAAACACAAACCACACGTGAACAACTAAGAAAATTACGTTTTATTACTAAAAACAGGAGAAAAACATTGAATCGTAACAGGCAAAAAATTTCTTGTTATGATTACAAAAGGAGAAAAACCATTAAAGAAAAAAAATATATATATATATAAAGGCGGACACAAAGCAAAAAATAGCGAAACGAGAACTCACCGGTACAGAAGTATAGATAGACTGAATTATTTTTTTATTTTTGACTAAAGGGGAGAGACAAATACAAAGGCGAGAAGGTAGAAAGGGCGAATGGTCTATTAAGTAATGTTCAGTTGTACGCAGTTGAATGGTTGTTGAGAGTTGGTGACAATTGTTTAATGAAGAGGGACTCGAGAATGGTAATGACCGGTTATCTATTGCTTGGGATAAGATTTTAAAATCATTGTACTGAATGTTATTGTTTACATTTTATTGCATGGTTGCGTATTGCAGAAAATTCTTTCTTAGATAAAGTTATTCCTGTTCGGTGACTGACCACCCGATGGCAGTCGATGCGAACCTTCAACAGCCGACTCGAATTACCGACATAGGTTCCCAAATTACATTTGGGACAAGTAACAAATATACCGTTGAAGATCGCATCAACTGCGGTAGGGTGTCCTTGAACTTGAAAAGACTTCTGATTTTTAAGGGGTTTTTGAAGATAAATTAAATTTAACATATGGGTACATATTGCTGAGTACGACGGTGAGCTCTCGCTTTACAAGTTTATATGTTGAACAAAAAGGCAAGGATATATACAGTTCTTTTTTTGTTCAACATATAAACTTGTAAAGCGAGAGCTCACCGTCGTTAACTCAGCCAAATATGTACCCATATGTTAAATTTAATTTTATCTTCAAAAACCCCTTAAAAATCAGAAGTCTTTTCAAGTTCAAGGACACCCTACCGCAGTTGATGCGATCTTCAACGTATATTTGTTTACTTGTCCCAATGTAATTTGGGAACCTATGTCGGTAATTCGAGTCGGCTGTTGAAGGTTCGCATCGACTGCCATCGGTGTCAGTCACCGAACAGGAATAACTTTATCTAAGAAAGAATTTTCTGCAATACGCAACCATGCAATAAAATGTAAACATAACATTCAGTACAATGATTTTAAAATCTTATCCCAAGCAATAGATAACCGGTCATTACCCATTCTCGAGTCCCTCTTCATTAAACAATTGTCACCAACCCTCAACAACCATTCAACTGCTGTACAACTGAACATTACTTAATAGCCATTCGCCCTTTCTACCTTCTCGCCTTTGTATTTGTCTCTCCCCTTTAGTCAAAAATAAAAAATAATTCAGTCCTTATCTATACTTCTGTACCGGTGAGTTCTCGTTTCGCTTATTTTTTGCTTTGTGTCCGCCTTTATATTATATATTTTTTTTTTTTCTTTAATTTTTCTCCTTTTGTAATCATACAAGAAATTTTTTGCCTGTTACGATTCAAATGTTTTTCTCCTGTTTTTAGTAATAACGTAATTTTCTTAGTTGTTCACGTGTGGTTTGTGTTTTTTAAGTGTTTTGCTTGTTTATTTATTTTGAAGTGTCATTGTACTTAGTAGCTTTGCTTTTTACTGTCGATCTCTTATTCAATTAGTTACCGTCATACTTTTATATAAAATTCGAATTTCACTGATATATTGTTAATTAATCTGTATATATATATTTTTTTTTATTTTTTTTTTGTAGCATAATTTATTACTGTGCCCCATTTTAGTCTGATTTAATGTATAGAATTTTAATTTTTTCCTTGTTTTTAGCCCTGAAGATGGATTTGTATCCCGAACGTAGGCGTTCGATGAAAATAAAGTTTTAACGAAAAAATGCTGAAGTTTCTGCTGCCATACTCTTTTTATTAAAGATCCGACTTTCTAGAAGCGACAATGCCATTCATTATCTTCGACAAAGTACAATGGATCCACAATCAAACTTTATCGCCGTCTGGAATCCTCGACGAAGAAACTCAAAAAAGCCGAACTTGACCATGATTTCCTACTTTACTGTAAAATGAGTAATATCACACCAAATTTTGTCAAATTCAAGCTCTACAGATCCTCTTTATATAACACTGACTTTTATAGAACTTCCACCGAAACTCTTTTGAATATGGAGATTGCTTTTAAGACCGGAGCGTATTAGAAGACTACATTCCACTGTATCCCTGTTGTCTAAAAATTTTTTCAATTCTCTGACCTTACTTGATAGGTTATTAATGAAAAGTTTATTAAACAAAAATGTAAGTACTTTTTATAAACTGACACTGAATCTGTTCATAAGCGTAAGCTTCTAAAAATTGGGACTTAAGCAACCGAAATTTATAGCACCAAAGGATGTTGTTTTCATTTCTCTAGTTACTCCCTCTCAGAAAAGGAAGAGTTCCTTCTTTCCTTTGGCTTGGACTTCTTTTGCCTTCCCAATTTTAGACCAAATTTTTCAAAATTCTTTTTGCCCTTTGAAATATTTTTCGATACCATTCGCCAACTACCTTCCCACACCAACTTAGAGAAGGCTCGTCAGTTCATTCAGGGTGTTGCTCATAAATCTTATAAATCATATAGGGCTCCTTCATGGTTTCCATTTTTTAAAAGTAATGACTTTCAAATCTCAAGTCGCTGTCCCAGAGAGAAGACATTATTGTATGTCCCCCCGATAAGGGTAAAGGTCATTGTCCTACTGGTATAGGGATGCATATATCAACAAGATGAACAATGTCCTTTCCGACACTACAAAATTTAGGGAGGCTGGACCTCCAGAATTTAGTCTAATATTCAAGACCGAGGACAAGATTAATCGCAGCCTTAACAACTTTTTGACAATAAAGTTTTGAATGATCAGACATATCGGTCTCTTTATAGTACTGGCTCTTCTTTCAGTTCCTTGTATGGGTTACCTAAAATCCATAAAGAAAATGTTCCTTTACGTCCAATATTAGCTGCCTATAACTCACCAAATTTTGCCTTAGCCAAATTTCTAGTCCCCCTACTCAACGGTTTAACAAGCAATGAACATCATTACTGAATTCCTCCCAATTTATTCCCGAGATTTTACAGCAACACCCTGGCATTTTATGGTTAGTTACGATGTATCCTCACTGTTCACCAATGTACCTCTCAACGAAACCATAGATATAATAATTAGTGCTTTATTCCCTACTGAAGATAGTGTTTTTGAAGGTTTTGGTACTGACTCTTTTAGGAAACTTTTGGAACTGGCTGTGATGGATAACTATTTCATTTTTAACGGGAAAAATTTACAAACAAACTGATGGCATGGCAATGGGCTCTCCTTTAGGTCCCACATTTGCCAATATTTTTATGTGTCACTTGGAAAAACTATTTCTTGACCAGTGTCCTTCATCTTTTTAAACCCATTTTTTTTATAAAAGATAGTAGACGATACGTTTGTACTTTTTAAAGATAAAGATCATGCACATTTGTTCCTTAATTTCATTAACTCATTTCATCCGAACATTAATTTTACTATGGACATAGAATCGAATAACGAACTGCCATTTTTAGATATAACAATTTCACGATGTAATGATAAATTTCTAACTGGTGTTTTTAGAAAGAAGACTTTTACTGGTTTTAGGAACAAATTTCTTTAGCTTTTGTCCGTTGGTTTTTAAACTTAATGCATGCAAGACATTATTGTGTAGAGCTTATAATGTGTCATGCAACTGGGTCAAATTCCATGAGGAAGTAGTTTTCTTGCAAAACTATTTTAACAGAAATTGCTATCCATCCCACCTATTTGAGAAAATCTTGAGAGAATTTTTAAATGACATTGTTAAACCGAAAGGCACACCCACTTTTAATGTACCTAAAAAAGAACTGTATATATCCTTGCCTTTTTTGTTCAACATACAAACATGTAAAGCGAGAGCTCACCGTCGTACTCAGCAATATGTACCCATATGTTAAATTTAATTTTATCTTCAAAAACCCTTAAAAATCAGAAGTCTTTCAGTTCAAGGACACCCTACCGCAGTTGATGCGATCTTCAACGGTATATTTGTTTACTTTGTCCCAAATGTAATTTGGGAACCTATGTCGGTAATTCGAGTCGGCTGTTGAAGGTTCGCATCGACTGCCATCGGGGTGTCAGTCACCGAACAGGAATAACTTTATCTAAGAAAGAATTTTTCTGCAATACGCAACCATGCAATAAAATGTAAACATAACATTCAGTACAATGATTTTAAAATCTTATCCCAAGCAATAGATAACCGGTCATTACCCATTCTCGAGTCCCTCTTCATTAAACAATTGTCACCAACTCTCAACAACCATTCAACTGCTGTACAACTGAACATTACTTAATAGACCATTCGCCTTTCTACCTTCTCGCCTTTGTATTTGTCTCTCCCCTTTAGTCAAAAATAAAAAATAATTCAGTCTTATCTATACTTCTGTACCGGTGAGTTCTCGTTTTCGCTATTTTTTGCTTTGTGTCCGCCTTTATATATATATATATTTTTTTTTCTTTAATTTTTCTCCTTTTGTAATCATAACAAGAAATTTTTTGCCTGTTACGATTCAATGTTTTTCTCCTGTTTTTAGTAATAACGTAATTTTCTTAGTTGTTCACGTGTGGTTTGTGTTTTTTAAGTGTTTTGCTTGTTTATTTATTTTGAAGTGTCATTGTACTTAGTAGCTTTGCTTTTTACTGTCGATCTCTTATTCAATTAGTTACCGTCATACTTTTATATAAAATTCGAATTTCACTGATATATTGTTAATTAATCTCTTATATATATATATATTTTTTTTAAATAGCATAATTTATTACTGTGCCCCATTTTAGTCTGATTTAAATGTATAGAATTTTCAATTTTTTCCTTGTTTTTAGCCCTGAAGATGGGATTTGTATCCCGAAACGTAGGCGTTCGATGAAATAAAGTTTTAACGAAAAAAATGCTGAAGTTTCTGCTGGCCATACTCTTTTTATTAAAGATCCGACTTTCTAGAAGCGACAATGCCATTCTTATATATATATATATATATATATATATTATATATATATATATATATATATATATATAATATTTATATATATATATATATATATATATATATATATATATATATATATATATATTTGTCACACATTGGTGAAGAGTATATTTCTTTTTCACAGTAAGTTACCTGCAATATGATTACTGCAGGGGCATATGTCAGTGAAGCCATATCAACTGCACTACACATGGAGGAAGATACGTTAGTAAATTCATAGCTTAAATGAGAAAGTAATCCTGCTTGGAAACGTCCAAAACGAACTTCAAACTTTCTATGACGTCAATTGAGGATACGGTTTAACACTGAACAAAAGTAAATATATATGATTTCCCTTAAACTTTACAACACAATCCGTAATGGTATTATCTTCAAAATTCCTCATTTCCCGAGAAGTTTACTGATAATGTTTCTGGGAAACTTTAATCCGCATTACATCTCTATAGAGTATAGAACGTACGAGTTTACAACCGTGCCTAACTTTTATGCCTACAGACCTTTGTTCTCTATTGATTGTTCCCAAAGCCAAGAGGGTGGATTACTACGTTAAGATCAGACCTAATATATATATATATATATATATATATATATATATATATATATATACATATATATATATATATTATTGGTCTTTTGTTCAGTGTTAAACCGTATCCTCAATTGACGTCATAGAAAGTTTGAAGTTCGTTTTGGACGTTTCCAAGCAGGATTACTTTCTCATTTAAGCTATGAATTTACTAACGTATCTTCCTCCATGTGTAGTGCAGTTGATATGGCTTCACTGACATATGCCCCTGCAGTGATCATATAGCAGGTAACTTACTGTGAAAAAGAAATATACTCATGTTAAAGCAAACCAGATGTCCTCTTTCTACCTTCCCTCGAAAGACTAAGTAATCCAAAAAGAGTTAGTGATTAATTCCACCCCTATTTGAAGTGTCACTTAGGTTTCAAGCGCTTTATATGACGTTTCAGCTTTCTCTCACTGTCACGGGTATCTCAAAAATAGACATCCGGCCTATATGGTTGATTACTGATTAATCCTCCCATTTTCAAAGAAATCTTCTGGCTTTCCCGCCATTTTGCCCAATTAAAAAAAATATGTTCGTGATAACTTTCTCAATGAAGCATAGCAACTCTAATGGTAATATCCTCTGGAACGCAATGATAATTATTGTTAAGCATTTGGTGCACGAATGTCCTACGTCCTGCTCTGATTTTACATATTTTTTTTTTTTCATTGTTTGCCAGATTGTCTTGCCAAAACCCCAAATGAATATTTTAGTAATAAGCGCAAGGAACCAATGCAAGAGAGATATCGTAAATTCATATAAAGATAAAAGTACTCGTTTAAAGCTATATAATTCCGGTCCTTACGCTAAAATCAGGCCTGAAAATCGACTGAAACATGCAGGAGACAAAATTCCCGTTAGGGAAAGGCTGACGAATTCTCGCATTTCGCCAAACATATTTTTTTTTTTTTTTTTTTTTTTTTTTTTTTTTTTTTTTTTTTTTTTTTTTCGTCGCCAGACTAGACTGCAGGTTCTTTGTTCTTCGTTCGAGTAGGTGTCGGCTCCCAATTCGAAGACTTATCTATCGTGCTTTCGTCGTCATTGATTTTCAACCAAGCCGTCTCATGTTCAATTCATTTCCAATCCTTCCTCCTCCTCCTCCTCCTCCTCCTCCTCCTCCTCCTCCTCCTCCTCCTCCTCCTCCTCCTCCTCCACTTCTGTTCACCGCGCCGCACATACAGCATTTTTTCCATCTTTAATTTTTCCTTTATCTTCCTCATCAATTTATTTCTTAAATTAACAAGTGATGTCTCCCTGCCTGAATTATGATGCTGCTTCTCGATGATATACCGTTTCAGTGAAGACTTAGCTGCCCATTGCCAGACGAAATGAATAATGCGAAAGGTCTCGCAAAATCTTACGCATAAAAAAGGGAAAATCCAAGAAAAGACATTAGGGAGTGGGAGAACTAGTGACTTGTAGGAAGTGGGTTTTTATCTAGAAGGGGCGTCCGGGAATGGATTCCCATGCAGGTCATTAGCAATCACTTTTCCGTGGCAACCAGCGTTGCTGACTTCATAACTTTAATGGTTTGGAGGTTACGGGATATCGAAGGATCTGTACAGAATTCCGGCGCACCCCGACGGGTGACATATTCACAACTTGGATTAAAAAAAGAAAGTCTATAATAATGATAATAGTTGTGATAAAACCATTAAAACTAATGACATGGATATAGCATGACAAGAAATCTTTGTTTTTAGACAGTGGCGTATCCCCAAATTTGTGATGGATTTAAATATTCTTGATAGACATTCGCCGTAGGAATGTCGGGTTCTGGACAAGTTTTTAAGAGACCCAAAAATATTGCAGATGCTCATGAGAAAAGGAGAGAACTTGATACTCAAAAAAGTATATTTCCAGACCTAAATCATTACATTGAGGGAAGTTCAGAGAGGTGGTGGAGGGAGTGAGTTTGTTATTTTTTGTCGCAAACCAGTTTTCTCTGATCAGATTCTATCGTGTTGGAAAAGCAGTTCACACAAAGCTACACAAAACGACATGCACTAACAATACGCGTCAAATCCCCCCCCCCACCCCTCCCCCCCACCCCTCCACACACAGACACGCTCATGCAAGTAAGCGCATAAAAAAGCGTCCAGAAATCAGAACATGCGCGCAAACACGCATTCAAAGACATGCAAGAAAGCATACGACTCGTGGCAAAAAATAAAGAGAGAGAGAGAGAGAGAGAGAGAAGTCTACCAATCAGCGTCAAGTATCAATAATGCATCAGGCTCTCCCCCCCCCCCCCCCCCCACCCCATCCCCTCTAGCTGTTTCTGGTCATATTCGAGTGTCTTCGAACTCGATGAAATACGCCCCCTGGGACCTAAATCAGAGCCGCGCGATGGGAAGGACATTGCCTGCTGATGTAGTGTATTCCCCCTGTCATTAAGCGACTCTTCCCCGCCCCTCCCCAAAGCAGTTTCGCAGCGTCGCCGGCAACTGGGGTCGCCAAAGAGACAACGAAAAAGAATGAGGAATGGTCTCAAATGGCCGAGTATACAAAACTTATGTCCTGAGCGATGGCCCTATTACTCGGCAGCTCTTAAAAAGAGCGGTGACGAATATATCAAATATACAGAGGCAATCGCCTGCTTCATTGAACGTCCCCTGAGGATCCTCGCTTTTTTTATCATTTTTTTTCATTAATGCTTAAGGACCGTTTTTTTCTTTTTCTTCGTTTTGGCCTCGTCATCAGCATTGAAATGACTTTCTTGCACGGATGGTTGTTACTTCACAAACGATTATATTTTGCAATTACTGTCTTAAAACGTAACGATTTTTCTAATATTAAAACACTTGGATTTGTAGACGAGATATCTTCCGGAATTGGCATAGCAATCAACTCCAGTTTTCACAGGTTTGATAAGTAAGAGAAAGGGCCAATTCCTACATGAACATTAGGACACATAAAAAATACAATGACATCATAACAGTGGGCATAAATATAAATTTTCTTACAATCTACATCACTCTTCACAACACTTACCGATTCGGTAAATCCGAGTTCGATTTCCTGCTCTGCCGACGTGGAATCAGAGGAGTTTGTTTTTGGTGATTAGAAATTCATTTCTCGATACTTTGTTGTTCGAATCCCACAATAAGATGTAGGTCCCGTTGCTAGGTAACCAATTGGTTCCTGCCACGCAAAAATATTTAATCATTCGAGCCAGCCCTAGGAGAAGAGCTGTTAATCAGTTCAGTGGTCTGGTTAAGCTCAGATAGACTTAACTGTTGCTAATGGTCAGTATTTCATTCGAGTATTTTTGTTACCATTCGCCCTCAGCACTTTCTGTTTTAATTTCTTTCCTCTAATGAGTAATTAAAGACTAATTGACGGAAAAATTCTCAAGTTACTGAAACTTCCATCGATAATGGTCACTTCAACTAATATTAGGTTCCATCTAGGTGTATTTACTGCTGTTAAATTGAACAGTATGCTTGTATGTGTGTATGCAAATGAATGCGTATCATAAAGGCTATTACTATCGTGGCCTTGAGTCTTAGCCACGGACGCTCTGCGTGCATTCATCATCATTGAACTCCTTCGATTTTGCCCTTTTGAAAGAGTGAATTGGATAAAAAAAAAAAAAAAAAAAGTGACTTGGCATTTGTAACATAATCACGTTCAACAAATACGTTAATTTTACACACGTGCGTGCGAGCGAATGGATTCCTTGGGTGTGTGTGTATGTCTCTCTCTCTCAGTTAACAAACAAAATAAACCCTCAGAAGCAATTAACGTCATTTAATGCTTTAGAAACACACCTGATACATTTAGTGTATTATGTCTTCTGAGAAAGTGTTTGCTAAGATATTAGTATTAATATAAAACTCAGTGACTGATTAGCCAAGGAGTCAGGTGAGGTCAACGAGTTGTGTGTCTTAATATGCCTTCATTATTCTCTCTCTCTCTCTCTCTCTCTCTCTCTCTCTCTCTCTCTCTCTCTCTCTCTTTGAAACATACAGGCAGAAAACATACTAAAAGTCTACCGTGAGAAAGTGTGGTACTGTATATTCTACTTAGCCGGTAGGCATCGTTTTATGTCGGTGCGTCTTTCTGTCTGTATATCTGTCTGATGGCGAAAGGAGCAGTTGTTTAACAAAAGGACGATCTAACCTTACCCGCCTTCATAAGGGCTCTATCATATCTCCGAGTACCTCGTTGGACGAGTTGGTTACGTGCTCGCCTGCCGATTCGGAAGTCGCGATTTCGATTCTCCGCTCTGCCAACGGTGGAGTCAGAGGAATTTAATTCTGGTTGTTAGAAATTTATTTCTCGATATAATGTGATTCGGATCCCACAATAAGCTGTAGGTCCCGTTGTTAGGTTACCAATTGGTTCCTAGTCACGTAAAAAAAATATCTAATCCTTCTGGCCAGCCTTAGCTGTTAATCAGATCAGTGGTCTGGTTAAACTAAGATATACTTACCTTTTTTCTGCCTTATATCTAGTCTCGTTCTCTCCACTTTTTACAGGCCAAGATTCATCTCAGCGCTTAAATTGTCTTGTCAATACTTTCCTAATCGTCAAAGCAGCATTGTAATGGTAAAGCTCTATTTAATGAAAATAGAAAAAATATATATACGGCATTACTTTCAAATAAAAAAAAAACAATAAAAAAAAACTTGGATATGGAAGTATGAAAACTAACTGATGATACTGGTCTGATAGGCATAGCACTTATTAGACTCGCGAGCAATAGGTATGGAACATTTTGTGGTAATGCTATGCGCTGGGACTCTTATACTTATACTCTCTCCAAGTATGAACGTCAACCCGGTGACGAGGGCCTACTATAACGATGGCCAACAATGGCTCCATTCCATTATTTACCAGCACGATGAATACGTGGGTGTATCGGGAACGCCTCTCTTGCAACAAGTTTGACTCTTTTGTTTTGTTGACGATGGATAAATAATCATACTTTTGTCTAAACGATAATTATCCAGAATTACCAAAGATTACTCAGATGTTTGATATCACATCTATGCGAAAGATGAAGGCAACTATGCGTAATTGTTTACGTAATAAAGTAAGATCGTCTATTCTTCTTATCTTCAACATATGCTAGGTACTGGTTTGGTTTCAGGTCGAAGCTGGAATGAATTAGGACTAAACGTAGAAAAAAGGGATTAGTTTTAGTATAAATAAGCATTCTTTGTAGAAATGATTGATCTCTTGAATTTTTTCCTTTCATTAATGGTTAATGAGAAGAAACTTTGAAGGCTAATCTCTAATTTTTTTTAAACCTTATTGCAAAATGTATCTGACATTTTCAGGCAAAGGTCAATCAATACTGGACTTCCTTCACTCTTCATACAGCATAAGAATAAAGAAAATTGATTGCAGCCTTTGTAACGTTGTCGAATAACTGAATATGTCAGAATGTATTTTTTTTTTTATCTAGGGTGTTTTTTTAATCAAGGACCATTCATAAAGTCACCATGGATATTTTATTTGTTTTTGTCTTTTGTGTTTCCGTCTCAAAGCGTTTCAAATATGATATAAGATTATTATATATATATATATATATATTAATATATATATATATATAGATATATATATATAGATATATATATAGATTATATATATATATATAGTATATATATATATATATATATATATCTATATATAATATATATATATATATATTATATATATATAGATATAAAATATACTATATATATATATATATATATAAAAATATATATATAGTATATAACATATATATATAGTAATATTTATATCTATATATATATATATTACTATATATATATATATATATATATAGGTAGTATTTTTATATCTATATACATATATATATATATATATATCATTATATAATATATATATATATATATTATAGTAATATTTAATACATATAATAATATATATATTTATATATAGTATATATATATATATATATAATATATATATATATATAGGGGATATAGATATATATGAGATATATATATATGTATATATATTACTATATAATATATATATATATAATATATAATATATATATATTATATATAGATATATATATCTATATATATATATCTGATATATATATTATAATATATATATATATATAAATATATCAAAATATAGAATATATATATATATATATATATATATATATAGATATATATACTAATATAAATATACTATATATATATGTATATATATATATATATATATATATAATATATATATCTATATGTGTGTGTGTGTGTGTGTGTGTGTGTGTGTGTGTGTGATATATATATATATATATATCTATATCTATATATATATATATATATATATATATATAGATACATATCTATATATATATATATATATATATATATATATATATATATATATATATTATATATATATATATATATATATATATAGAAGTGACGTTAATGTTCTTTTCCCAGTTTTATTTCTATATTTCATTTGTGTATATATGAGTTCACTTTCCCTTTTTCTACAAAAACAAAATGTAAAAGAAAAATGTTATCGGGTTTACGACTTCGACCTGGAAAAAATAATATTTTTCTAAAAAGAATATATGCCTTCAACTTTCCTTCAAAATATGAACAACGACTCTAGGAAATATTGTAAAAGGAAGGGAATGCATGCCCAGCCAGAGCCCTTTCTCCGTAATATCAAAGCTGCTAGAATCAGCTAGATCGAGTTCCAGCTGCGATTATGACGCTGGGATGTTTGTTTAGAGCGCATCACTCCCCAGCGTTACGGCCACTTCATCCTTTTACATTTTGTTATGTAAGAAGCAACTGAATATTTCTGTTTATTAAGACTTTCTCTTGTCAGAAAAAAGTAAAAAAGAAACGTTGGTATCTGGTTCCTGAAACCTCGTAAATGATAAATATCGCTTAAAAAAGAGAACTAGTTAATGGCTTTTAGTTCAAAAATAGTGAAAAACACTGATATATCTCCATTTTGTATATGATTGTATGCAGGTATACAATTATATACAATAATTCCTTCACCTAGCAATTTTCCAGTCCTACCTAAAAGCGTATTCATCCGCTGCTTCATATAAGTGACTCGTTAGTGTTTTTTAACTATAATTATGTATGATAAATTCTTAAGTTAATTAAGTCTACAGGCATAACCAGCCCCGTTTCGCGGGCATAACCAGCTCCGTTTCAGGGTATCATTTCTCACCCCCAAACCCCTTCTGGGTAGGGGGGAGGGAAGTAGGATGAAACCCTCTTATAAACCATCTTATGGGCCCCCACTATAATCCTGCCAAGTTTCATGCCCATCGGACCAGCCGTTTGGCTGTGATTGAATGGCAGACAGACGGCAGACATAACGCCCATTATAGTATAGTAAGATATGCTTACAGTTGCAATGCTTAGAAATAGTTTATACAGTTGGAGTTATTACAGTTTGGTAAGGAATTTCATCTTGAGATACTGTATTTTATTTCCGCTTCGTGAATTATGAGACAGCTTTCATCGATGTGTGTAAGAGCACTTGTGAGTAACTTCCTTAAACTTACACACGCTTTTGTGTGACAGACGCAGTCCCTAGAAGCAGGACTACTTGACAAAAAGCTAGACATGGACATCGACAGGTTGGAGACTTGTCATTATATAATTTTTCATAATAACTCGAATTAATTAGCAATCATTGTTACATACAGTTCATTCAAAAACTGTGTTAGCAGCTTAGTAACCAAAGCTTTTCATTTTAATTCCAGGGACTTAATTAAAATTAACATAAATTTAGGGACAACAAAAGGATTGTGTCTATTAGAGAGTCTTCATATTCAAATGTGTGAAGGACTTTAAAATATATTTATTTCGGTCTGTGGACACTGATCACACTTTCCTTTGATGACCATAACCTTTCTATGTTATATTATAGTGTTCGTACATTCGCATACATTTTCCATTGTTGTTTGCTCATACTTAGATTTGAAACGAATGTGCGAACCTTAGAATATATTTACTTCGGTCTGTGCCCACTGATCGCACTTTCCTTTGATAACAATAACCTTGTTATGTTATATAGTGTTCGTACATACGCATGCATTTTCCATTGTTGTTTGCTCATACTTAGATTTGAAACATTATATTTCTCGAAATCATTATGCATCTCCCTAATTAACTTTCATTACATTAAGTGAACAACAAGATTTATCATTATCAAATGATTAAAGTCACCAGCAAATTTCATCTATGGCGAGTTTATTTTTCACTGGGAATAGTATTGCATTAAGTTTGACATTTCTGTATTTGGAGATACATCTCTGATAAAAGAGGACGTTAGAAGGTACATACTTCAAGAACTATGTGTGAACATTAATTATTGTGTAGTTTGAACATTAACATTCGTGTAGTTTAAAGAAATGTCAAATGAATCTTTCGTAAAGTTAATTCTGACATAATGGTGACTCTGCAAGATTGATCAAGGATTTTAATCCATTGTATAAACAACTTTGGAAAGATAACGAACAGACGAGTCCGAGTAGGGGAAACAGTTAGGTTTTGGTAAAGCAATACACAAAGTGTGCTGTTGAATCTTCCGAAGATTAACAGAGCTTATCTCTCTCTCTCTCTCTCTCTCTCTCTCTCTCTCTCTCTCTCTCTCTCTCTCTCTCTCTCTCCCCTTCATTTTCCTAATGGGGTTTCATTTGTTTTACCATCTAGTAGCGTAATCTTGTAAATTTCCTTAAAAGATAATATAACGTTTTTTTCTCGCAACTAGAACATATTTTCTTTATATCCCCATGTTTTTATCCTACCCTCGCCATATGCATTTGAAAATGTCTTTACAAGTCATAACAAATAACTGAAACATACTCATCCACAATGCAGTGATCCTGACGTTAAATTATTCACTAAAACTCGCGAATAATTACCCTTCACTCAGATACCAGAAATTTTGCGTTTCCACGAAAATCAGAATCTTGGGCGCTGGATAAATGCGCGAAATAAACACCTATTTCTATTTACGAGGAAAGGAACGGGGTACAAAGAGAAAAATACGAAAGGAAACTGATGGAAATAACCTCGATGAACACGGCATTTACCCGCACAATATTAGCCCTGCAAGATTGTATCGTGGAGTGTCTTGCGGGGATGCAACACGCTAGGTGGGCGTTGCTTAGGTTCGCTTTACGATTATATATATATATACATATTGATAATATGCATCAGGCCAGTCCACCTGGTTTTAAGCATCTACACCTCATTGTAAACGGTAGAATATTTCGCACGCCTCAATGGCCCCTTCGCTACTTGTTACCTCAGTTAAGTGGCGCTTGGAATGCTTCACGATCAAACTGCGTCAGTGGCTATAATTATTTATCGGCGGTGCAAGCATGCAAGAATAGTCTGGTGCATGCTACGTAAATATCACAGTCTATTGCCTTTACGTTTGTTTACTGAAGATTTAAAGATTTCCGTGTTATAACAATTATTACGTGAAGATGCCTTTGGATTTTTTTTAAACCATTGTGAAAGTTTTTGAAAATCTTTATATATTTATCTAAGTTAGGTTACGACTGCCTTTCAAAAAAAAACATATATATGTATATATATATATATATATATATATAGCATACATATATATATATATTATATATATAATATATATATATAATATATATATATATGCATAAGCCAGGTACTATGTCGTACCTCTAAGTAAATGGGGATACAATCCACAATGAAGTAAAAGACCACAGTTGATGGTCGAAAGCTTTAATCCTGTAAAGAATATATATTTTAAACTACAAGAGGATTTTACTTCATTGTGGATTGTATCCCCATATATATATATATATATATATATATATATATATATATATATAGATATATATATATATATATATTGTTAATGATCTGTAAGCCAAAAGCTTATAATGAAAACATGTATTAGCATAAAAAAAAAAGTGGAATTTAACCGGGAGAGAGAAACACGTAGCTAATAACTATAGCAAAGGCAGACAGCTGCGTTTAACACTCAGAAGATATTTAAATAATAAAAACTCATTAGGATGATGACAGAAAAGTATATTCCAGATAGATTGAACTAGACCACAAAAAATACGTAAACCTGTTCACGGTGAACATTTTAAATATTGGAAAATTATGAATTATTACAAAAGAAACCAGCATATGAAACTACCAACTTTGTGTGTACACTTCCGGGGAAGCTAATAAAATAAACATATACCTCGCTTTGATCAATCGAGAATATGGTATACCCGTACATAGGTAAATAGAGACTCGATAAGCGTATCATAACCATATGTGCCTGTGTATTTTCAGACGTGGTTCTAGGTAACTTAAGCCCATCATAGCTACGTATATTCACGCGGTGTTGAGCACATCATCTCAGATCTCATCGTGTATCATAGCACCAGAAAACCTAACGCGAGTCCACGCTAGTTACATTTCACCGACAGAACTGCGCATGGGACCACGTTTTTATACCCTTGTTGACACTCCTTCGATTGTAAGTTCAAGATAAGAGAGTAAAAACTGACTGTTATGCAACAGTTAGGGCGGAAATTGACTGGTACATCCCTTAGTTATGCTTTCTTATGTTTACCGAGTCTCTATTTACCAACGTGATTGTTTATTATATTACATTGCATATATCACAACAAATTATTTACATGATATTTCCATTGGCTTACATGAAACAAGCTACTTATTATAATTATCATTTTCCCTGTTATGCAAATGTTTATGCATCCTCCTGTGAGGAAGTAGGGACAAGGATGAACATTTCCCCACTCCTCTTCTCCAATACCAGAGAGGAAAAGAGAAAATGCATACGAAATACGTGTTTGGCCCACAACGCAAACGGCCATAACATTGCCAAAGTTTCTCAAAGAAACGCAGGCTTCCATCAAAAACTTCCCCTTAATACATCATTGCTGTGATATTGTGGGATATTGAGTCTCCCAGGCCGAATAACACCCTGATATGTTTGTTTATACGAGGACATCACACCTGACCTTCAACCCTTTCTTGATTCTTACGTTAGTCTTGTTGCTTGATATTTCCGAACCTATTTAGTTATTGAAGACTTTAGAAGAAAAGAATGAGGTCGGAAATTTTACAGACACCTAGAATTATTTATTGGAGTAAAGTTGTATAAGATTTTATTTCTCGAAGAATGGATTATTCCATTAGGTCTATTCAGAATAAAAATGTATCTTTGTAAAATAGAGGTGAATATTTTCATTGCTGCAAATTATGATTTAATAGCTGAAATTCTTCGGCGCAATCGAGTTTTCTGTACAACGTATAATGCTCAACTATGACTGGAAGCCCTCCAGTTGCTCACCGGATGCAGTAGAGTGAGGGTGCGCTCCATGGCTAAATTAATTTAACCTTGAATAAAACAAATACTACTGAGGCTAGAGGGTTGCAATTTGGTATGTTTGATGATTGGAGGGTGGATGATCGAAATATCAAATTGCAGCCCTATAGTCCCTCTAATTTTTTAGATGTGAGGACTGACGGAAAAAGGACGGACGGACAGGCAAAGCCAACACAATAGTTTTCTTTTACAAAAACCTAAAACAGTTTTACAATAAAATTCAGAGAATAATATAAGGTAAATGTCTTCAGCCTGACTTATATTTGTAGTAAATCATTTCGTAATGATGCACTTGCTAACATTACCAAAACATCCACATGATGAAAGGATAATCTCGACAGGAACACCTGTGATGCCAGAAAAACTGAAAGTCAAATAACATCAGCGAAAATATCAGTTTTCACAAATCAATTTTTGAACGTTGGGTCGGTGAGATATTTTTCAGATGTCAGTTACAATGATCTATGCTCCACAATATGTATGCAGCTCTATTGCTTTATTGTCAAAACTGACCACCTTCGAACATACAAAGGGTGATCCGACCTCCAGCTTACTCGGAACACCCGCAAGATTTCCCCCTCACACATAAGTTGTAAACAATATATTCCTATTTACCGTAAATTAAAACATGCTAAAATCTATGGTCAAATAGATCCTTGTTTCACCAACTGAAATTAAAATAAATACATCTTCATTAGAAATATTTTTTTCTGCAGCGTTTAACAAGCATATTGTTTATTTTTCTCAAATTTCCGTTCTACAATATAACTCATAAATATCCAATCCTAAAATTCCTGTATGTTCAACTCAACGTGAAACTTCTTTTTCAGACCTTTTTAGGCTTTTCCATAAACATTACCCATAACAACACCCGCCCCCCCTCGCCTCAACAAGAACTACAACAACATCAAAGTAGTTTGTGGGCTTACTCCCCGAGTAAGAACAATTTTCCAGGATACTGGACACCCTCAGTTATCATAGGTTTCGAGAACTAACCAAATATGCTCAAATACTGATTTACAGGATTAGAGTTATTTCTACATGGCTAGGAATCAATTGGTTTCTTGGCAACGGGACCTACAGCTTATCGTGGGATCCGAACCACATTATATCGAGAAATGAATTTCTAATCATCAGAAATAGTTTCCTCTGATTCTGCGCTGGCGGTCGCGCGAAGCGACTCGGTCTACCAGATTGATAGTTGCGTATGGGACTCACTCCCTTTTTTATCTAGCTACATATACTTATCTTTAGTCAGCATTAGAGAACTGACAGTGATAGAAATGAGGAAAGAGATTCAAAGAACCTAAACAAGGAGGAAAAGACTTGCTTGTCGAATGATAAAAATAAATATAGTCCGTCAGAACAAAGATTCTGGCGAACAAAGACAACTTACCCTTTTTTTCTTTTTATTTATTTATCTTTTCTTTTTTTTGCAATCGGGAGGAAAACGTTTAGACTTGGCTCTTGAAGATTACATATAACACTGACAATATGGAGGTGTAAAATGTTGGAAAAATAATTAAATCCCCAAGATAGTTAAGTTGAACTATGACACTGAAAATATGGAGACGGTGAAAAATATAGTATTAAAAAAGATTATTACAAATCCCCAAGATACCTACTCACAGCATTTTATTAAAATCTAAAGACGGATATGCTACTACCATAATTACTAACATTACTATAACTAGTATCAATCATAATGGTCAATGTCCAAGTAATTAGCTCCAAAGTTTCATCATATAAAAGGAAAAGATAATAATAATAATAATAATAATAATAATAATAATAATAATAATAATAATAATAATAATAATAATAATAATGTCTTGGGAGTAGACCCTCTTTTAAACAAGTCTTGTTGAAAAGGATTGCTGCATCAGCTCCATTAATTTTGTATAGAGTCTTCTCTATTTTCCTTATTAAGGATTTCTCAATGTTGCTGAAACTGCCAAGCAACGTGCCGAAGGGGATCGTCAAATCCGGTGTAGTCATATTGAAATATCTTTATTACTGCTATTACTACTACAAGTTTCTCTCTCTCTCTCTCTCTCTCTCTCTCTCTCTCTCTCTCTCTCTCTCTCTCTATCTGACGTTTCGCCCAGATCTGCCAGGGCATGGTCACAGCGATGGTTGCTGGAGGACTGAATCTTGGTGGTGAGTCCTTCTCTTTATATCGTGGTCGTGTGAGCGCTTACGGATGCTCCTGCAGGACCTGTAGGATGCTTAACTTTCATTGGCTGGCAACACACCTGAGAAGGTCAACGCGCCTCGAGCTTTTCCGACGCCTGGCCGCCAGCCAATGAAAAGTCAAGTATCCTCCGGGTCCTGCAGGAGCATCCGTAAGCACCCGCACGACCACGATATAAAGAGAAGGACTCACCACCAAGATTCAGTCCTCCTGCAACCATCGCTGTGACCATGCCCTGGCAGATCTGGGTGAAACGTCAGAGAGAGAGAGAGAGAGAGAGAGAGAGAGAGAGAGAGAGAGAGAGAGAGAAACTTGTAGTAGTAATAACAGTAAAAAAGATATTTCAATATGACAACACCGGATTTAACGATGCCCTTTGGCAATTGCTTGCCAGTTTCAGCAACAATGAGATATCCCTAATAAGGAGAATAGAGAAGACTCTATACAAAATTAATGGAGCTGATGCAGCAATCCCTTTCAACAAGACTTAATAATAATAATAATAATAATTCAGCTAGAAGTGAGCCGATGCACAGAAATAGCCTTTCGTTGCGAACAGTGATTCCAGCCAAATGTAATTATTACAGCACATTACCTGTATTGTTTTTCAGTGAAAGGCAAGTGCTAGTCACTACAACGATCTGTTAAATTTCGAAAAGGCCAAGGTAAAAATAATCAGACAATGATACTCGCAAACCTCAAAGGTGGAAGCTTGATGTCATCCAGTTCATAGAAAAATTTTGAGTTTTTAATTTATCTGTGATCCAATAATAATAATAATAATAATAATAATAATTGAAAAAGAAACCCACAAATTCAATTTGTAACTTGTTTACTTCTAAGTATTTACATTAAGTTTTTACTCCACACTCGAGTACTTTCAGGCCCTTCTGTGGCCCATTCTCAAGAGATGTTTGGGATGTTAGCCTGGGTCAAGGCCCAGCAGTCTTCTCCCAGGCTAACATCCCAAACATCTCTTGAGAATGGGCCACAGAAGGGCCTGAAAGTACTCGAGTGTGGAGTAAAACTTAATGTAAATACTTAGAAGTAAACAAGTTACAAATTGAATTTGTGGGTTTCTTTTTCAATCGTCAGAAGAAAACTGAAAGAAGTTTTTGTTTGGTTGGTAATAATAATAAATAATAATAATAATAATAATAATAATAATAATAATAATCTTAAGAGTACTTCATCAAATAATCGCCCAACCTTAAGTAACTACGCAAAACTAATAAATATATATGTATATATATATATATATATATATATATATATATATATATATATATATATATATATATATATATATATATATATATATATATATATATATATAGATATAGATACTATATATATATATATATACTATATATATATATATAATATATATAAATATATATATATCTATATCTATATATATATATATATATATATATATATATATATATATATATATATATATATATATATAAAGCTGAAGAATGCGTTTAAATTAATATCTACCTCTGAACGACACACGAAGTAAAAACATATATCGTAATATAATCACCATTCTCCTCAGACATGCCTGTCAGTTTCAATCTGAATATAAATAAAAATAAAAATGACCTTCAAAACGGCACATGATCGTGAAAAAATGTCAGATGGGAAACTTCTCACAGAGCTTCCGGGTATGCACTATGTATAAAGTTACAAAATAAATAGGAAGAACTCAAATATGTTAGCTTGGTCTGATATGCAACCTTTAAGAACAGACGCATCTAACCCAAATAAAAATGTTTTAGAATTGTCCATTGACAAATATGTCAAGAGAAAAAAAAATGTTACGGAAACAATCACTAAACCAGCAGGTATCTACTTACCTAGTTTCATCCACATCAAAGAGAGAGAGAGAGAGAGAGAGAGAGACGTGGATTTTCGAATGATGATATAATGCAATCTCTAAAACAGCATATTCCTATATGGAAGAGTTGTATTTGAATCAGGAATGTACATACATATACATTAAATAATAGGATTAATGTTACATGCAATGAAATGTACAACAAGTCAAACAGTTGAAGTCTGTTTAGCTGTATATAGAAATACTTCCATATACTGAATTGTGAGCATCACATTCTTGCATTTCGACATATGTTGCATGGGTGCAGCATGCACTTGTATGTTGTTAGAGCATGTTCTATACTTATATAAACAGATATATAACAGACTAGTCCACCTAGTGGCAATGCAATGTTGAAGGGAGTTTATTTTGAATAACTAACTATTTTATTGTATTCATAATGGTACAGTGACTACTTTTCGATTCTGTAGTTAATGCTAATTCTGTTCGCAGGAAACGATATTGAGTGGTGTCAGTTCTCTCTTATGGGATAGTGAACTTGGAAAGTTTAGGTTAAAATTATAGTATGGCAGAAAAAGTACTGGTGCATCTTTGAGCAGCTTCCTTTTTTATATTTCTTTTTCATTCCGTTCATTTCTTTGACGTTCAGGACCAGACGTATTTTATGTCATTTATTGCCACATAATTACTTCTCCCATATAGTTTTCTTTTGGCTGACTTTCAGACAAGTTATTTTTGCTTACTCGGGGACTAAGCCTACCAACTACATTGCTGTTGTTGCTCTTGTTGTGGGGGTAGTGGGAAAGTCCTATGCTAAAGTCTATAAAATGTCCGAAAAAGGTGTTTCACTTTGAGTTAATGAGGCAAAAATTTTAGGATCAGATCTTTATGATTTATTCATTAGGATGAAAATTTACAAAGTAACTAATGTGCTTGTTAAGCAGTGCAGAACAATTATTTCTAATAAAATAAAGCGTATTTATTTTAATTTTCGTTGGTGAAACAAGGTCCTGTTTGACCGTAGGTTTTAGCATGCACACCAAGTAAGCTGGAGGTCGGATAACGCCTTGTTTGTTTCATTATTACTTTACTGATATTGTTTTCTCTATTTTCTTTGTATCTAAGCACGGTCCGTGTTCCTGTAGAACAAGGGGTTTCAACCTTTTTCTCACCCCTTACCCTTTCGGGCATTTATAATGTCAGTAATGTACCCCTTTCACTTTGTATAACATGAAAAACAAAACCAACTCAGAAAAACATTCCATTTTGTATATCTGCGAGTATTGTACAGAAGGGAAGTAAGGATATAACTCTCCAGACATAACCAATAAACTTATAAACAAAGAATTCCATAGAAGTAGACAAAATTTTTTTTATAATTATTTATCTCTGGGTATGCAGTAAATTTTCAAGGTTGTGGCACTGAGCTACAAAAACTAGTTTAATAGCTGAAACCGCTTTTCACTAACTATTCTAGATTTTGTAAAACTAGAATAGTTAATGAAAAACAATTTCAGCCATTAAACTAGTTTTGCAGTTCAATTTATAATAACACATTTGTTTTTGTAGCTCAGTACCATAACCTTTAGAATTTGCTGCATACCCAGAGGTAAATAATTATAAAAAAAATTGTCTTTACTTCAATGGAATTGTTTTTTTACAATATTATTGGTTACCAGGAGAGTTATATCCTTACTGTCTGCAACACAAATGATCATAGCTTGTCCAAGTTGGCAAAAAAAAAAAAAATCTCAAGTGATTAAGTCTCCTCTCACCAAGGATCAGCTCAGTCAGCAACATTAACATCCAGAAGAAGGCACCAAGTAGAATGGACGTTATTTTTTATATATAAAAATAACTCTGAAAGATATATTTTGCTGTTTAAAAAATGCAGCTTGAAATAAAAGTGAAGTTGCCATAACTCGTTTGTTTCTAGACACGTCAAGTGTTTGAGAGGAAAATGAGATTAATTTCGAGATGTAAAAATTGAAGCATCAAAGACTTTTTTACGTAACATTAGTTTGAAACGTTATTACTCTCGAGGAAGGAATTCGGGTTGAAAAATGCCACGTCTCGGCGAACCTGTAGGAAACCAGTTTTATCGTCACGTTTTGCCCATGGCATTGCAATTTCTTGATTGTGTTCTTAGTAGAAAATTCTGTTGACTCAAGGGATGGGAATAGTGTTTCTGGAGTTCGTTGGAACTGCTGTGTGTTTTTATTCCTCTTCTTCTTTACTCTATCGCCCCATTTTCTCTCTCCCTTGTTCTCTCATTATTTTGTATATAAAAAAAATGCTCATTGTCATACTTGGAACGATTTTGGTGATTTGTATTTCCTTTCGGTATCACAAAGATTTTACTAGAGGTTCAGGATTAAGTTTAATCAAATTCAGTTGACTTAGAATATTACATGATCACACACATGCAAACATATATATATATATATATATATATATATATTATATATATATATATATATATATATATATATATATATATGTATATATATATATATATATATATA
The DNA here is from genome assembly GCF_015104395.2 of Macrobrachium nipponense. NCBI lineage: Eukaryota > Metazoa > Arthropoda > Malacostraca > Decapoda > Palaemonidae > Macrobrachium > Macrobrachium nipponense. The sequence continues at coordinate 30,233,202 of NC_087201.1, read as the reverse complement.
TATATATATATATATATATATATATATATATGTGTGTGTGTGTGTGTGTGTGTGTGTGTTCGTGTGTGTTCCATTCTGAGACACGATGAGATGTAGTTGAGCACGGAGAATGTAAGGTCCTTTCTTGACGTTTATTCCAAATTTTATTTCATTCTTTCCTTTACATTGGAAACACAAAACCCTATCATTTTACTTTTGCTTACACGGGGAGTTAGCCTACATAATACTTTGTTGTTGTTGTTGATGTTGTTGTTTTGAAAGGGTAAGAAAGCCTAAAAAGGTCTGAAACAAGGTATTTTGCGTTCAGTTAAAGATAGACGAATTTCAGGTTAGGATATTTATGTTTTACTTATTAGAATGAAAATGTAAAAAATTTGCATGTTAAATTATAAATAAAAATTATTTCTAAAAATGTATATCGTATTTATTTTAATTTTCGTTGGTAAAACTGTTCTATATAACCGTAGATTTTAGCACACTCTCTGAGTTTCCTGGAGTTCGGATTACGCCAATTTCTTCTAACATTTTGCAACAGTGATACAAGATATGGGTCTACAAATATATTTTACAAACCCATTTTCTTAATTTTCCCGTCATCAGATCAACTAGAATGCAATTATTTTCATTTGAGTGCATTCTAAAAGAGGAAAAAAAAATTTGCAGGACCTCAGGACGTTGGCTCTCACCTTGGTTCCTATTCGCTCCATTACCAGGAGATCGCCAGCAATGTGTAGGTAATAAATTACTTTTACCAATAATGGTCTAGCGGTTGGTTCTAAATTTGCTGACATAGTGAACTTCCTTTGAGTAAAATATTCAGATGATTTTTCAGAGTACGTGATTTTCTGAATCATTCGGTGATATATAGATAACTATGAACTAAAATTATTATTGTATGAGCATTCCTAGTTTAAAGATACCGCTGCTAGGTTAAATAAATAGTGAGTTGCTTACTGTCTACATAACAACTAAATATTACAAGGATGAAACGTACTCCAAAATATATAATTTCAAATTTTGTTTCACTGAACAGTATCCTTTGATTATGTTCCCCAGGTTAAGATTTCCTCATGTTCATAACCCTGCAAGTATACCTATACCAATGGTTCTCAACTAGGGAGGAATTCCACCCTAAGGGGGAATTGCAGAGTAATAGAGAATGAATTGTAACAACAAATAGCCAGGCTCAAACTGGCTCTAGGTCCTCACAAAACGCAGTGCGCATCTGTCAGCACTATTGAGTGGTCACGTTGGGCTTTTTCTCGGCTAGCTTGCGTGTTTGTGTTAGCATTTGTCGCAGTTTTGGAATGCACCCTTTGAGGGAGATAGGGGGGGAGTGGGATTACATTCTGACATATGGTGAAAGGGGCATGGCCCAAGAAAGGTTGAGAACCACTGCCCTATGCCCATAGTTTTGGTGTATGAATAGCTCTAGTGAAAGGCAATAAAGGCCAAGTAAACACTGACAGATAGAACAATATCACTACTGTTATTCAGTCATTTTGTTGGTCAGTTGAGTATATTTTAGCTTAACCAGTTCACTGAGCTATTTAACAGCTCTATAGGGCTGGCTCGTAGGATTAGATAGTTTTCCGTGGATATAAACCAACTGGTTACCTAGCAACGGGACCTGCAGCTTATTGTGAGATCCAAACCACATTATATTGAGAAATTAATTACTAATCACCAGAAACAAAATCCTCTGATTCCACGCTGGTAGAGCTAGGAATCGAACTCGGTCCTTCCGAATCGGTAGGCGAGTACATAAACCACTTGTCCAACGAGGAACTAAATTAAGTAAGTAGATGCTGTCCTTCGTGGGATTATGTATGCATCTATTGTGCTCTCGTCTATGCTGAAGAAATTAACAGGACTACCAAGGGGGGTGGGGGGAAGTCCAAAATTTCTGGAAGTCCATATTTTCGGTGACTATCTTTTTCATTGAACTGTACTTACAAAGTAATAAATATTTTTTTAAATTCTTTTTTTATGAATTTTGTTATTAAACATTAACACCATTCATTAGTAGTAGGAAATGCAAGAGTGATAACAGGAATATGATATATACCTATATATGCAAGGATATTTATAGAAGAAAAGGTCCAGTTTTGGGAAAAAAGACCCCCCTCTGCCCCCCATAAAGAAAATCTGGGTACGGGCCTAATTAGTTATACGTAAGAAATGAGTAATATCATGCTTCGGAAATCCTCAAGAAAATCTAGATATATTCCTGCGGTACAAAACAAAACGAATACTTGTGACACTTTATCGAAAATCTTGTGCTTTGATTCGTTGTGCTGAAAAATAATCATTTTTAGCGGGCCACTGTCATTTCCTATTTCAGAGCACTGAGAATACGAGTATTTTCATCATTGGTATTGTGTCTTACATTCAATATTTTGAAGGGAAAAGAGCAGACATAAAATTAATATAAGTAAATCTTACGACAAGTTCCCACCGTTTGATGATAATCCAGTGACGAAACCACTACTTTTAGCATGTGCTTTCATTTCGAATTATTGCTCCAGTTTCTGTGACATTTCATCAGGCATGCATGCACGAATAACTATATATATATATTATAGTATTATATAATAAATAAATTATATATAATTATATATATATATATATATATATATATATATATATATATATATATATATATATATATAATATTATGTAGTGTCTTCATTGCTTGTGTATATTATGACGACTGCTGTTTTAACAAATTGCTGAATTATTTGAAGTGGACGCAAAGAACAGGAGTAGCCTCATTGAGCCCTGCTGTCTCAGCAATCAACTGGACTTCATTGGAGTGGGTACAAAGCGATGGAAGTCAATATAGAGCAACAGAGAACTTCCTGAAGGAGCGTGAATAAAATCGAAGAGAGAGTGTCGTCCTCCCCCAGAATAAAAAAAAGGGCCTGGTATTCTGCTTGCGAGAAGCAACTTGCTACCCAACTTTCACGAGCGTCAAAATAGAGAGGTCCGGGAAGGGAGGAGGAGGGTGATACAAGGTGTGGGAGGTTGAGTGAGGGGTTGAGGGGGTCACAGAGAGGAAGATATAAAATGCAACAGCAAAAGGAAAGGGCCTTTGATTCTAGACGGGCAGGCGAACTGTCAAGGCGAAGTGTCTCGTTAACGGCGTGGAAGAGGAGACAGTTGGAGGAAGTTTACGACGTTGCGTCTCCGATGTGTTCCCTGGCGGAGGACGATGCTCACGGTCGTAACTACCTGGAGCTGTTAGTCATTTATGGTTGAGGCGCCTCCGAAATATAGCGCTAATTGCCTCCCATAACCACCCGCACTCACCCTCTGGCCAAGTAGAAGGGACAAGCTGGATTAGAAATGGGTGATGCGACCATAGACGGTGAGAATGGAAGTAACGGCTTGCAAAGGACTCGAACGCCTTCTCTGCCTAGGCCTAATGAGGACCAAGAGGTTACCAACGTAGGAAATGCGCACTGGATGTTCGAGTTGTAATCGTCCTTAATTAAATATGAAAACGCACACCCAGCCGCGCCTGCGCAAATGCGAAGGTTTTTATTAAACGTAGATTTAATATAGACTTACCTGACGTCTGTTTGTAGAAAAATAAGAAGACGATCACTGAATTTAATTACATTTATACGATTGCATGCAGACTGACACATACATACACATACATATGCAGTATATATATATATATATATATATATATATATATATATATATATATATATATATATATATATATATATATATATATATATATATTATATATTCTATTTAGGTGTGGCAATACACAGCTGGTGGCAAGTTGACCTTTGACCCGGTTGGATGAAAAAAAGATGATATTCCCTTGCAAAGATTAACACAGCATAGAGATCAGCACAATACGCATCAGAGAGCTCGGGAAATTTATTTTTTACATATCATGGATAAAGGGCGTAACATTAATTGGAGGGGGACGGAGCTGGTCTTCAAAAGCAGCGGTCCTTACAAGAGGAATCTGTTGGAATCTGCTGTCATCAATCCAACCAACAATATGAACTTGTCAGGAGGACATTGGAAATCTAATGTCATCGACCAGTTAATCCTCAGGCTTCTTCCTCTAAGCGAGTGCTCCAGAGGATACGCCCACCTGACTCGACGCAGACCTACTCGCCATCCATTCTGGGTTAGCGGCCATCTTCGTACCGCCTACCACCAGCGTCGTACTGCCACATATAGATACTACATGGGCTTTATATTATATACTCCTGTCACACATCATCTGTCCGCATTTTATCAGTGATCAGGAACACAGGTTGTTGAAGTGTCTGAAATATATATATTTGCAAAGTATAAAAGGTGTTTTTATGGGCTTTTAAATATATATATATATATATATATATATATCTATATATATATATATATATATATATATATGTATATATATATATAATATAATATGATATATATATATATATATATATATATATATATATATATATATGTATATAAGATACATGTGTGTGTGTGTGTGTATGTACTATGTACATACCATATATATATATATATATATATATATATATATATAGATATATATTATATATATATATATATATATATATATATGCGTATATGTGTGTGTGATTGTGTTTGTGGGTGTATCAATGATTCGATTTTATTACGACTAGACTTATGCTATGATTTCCTGGATTTCGCTTGTAAAATTAAACCCATAAAATTACTTTTCGACAGGTCAGCTTTTATTCTTCACTCCTCTAAGTCAGATACACGATTTTAAAATTAATCTTTAAATTGCTTGGTCTGGTATTTCAATGTTTAGCTCTGGTACATATGATTTTTTTTTACTGTTTTACGATTTCCCGTGCAGTTGCATTTTTTTTACTAATAACTAGAAATACAAACTAGCCATTTCCTAAGGTTGTGAATGTGATTTGATAAGCTGGAGGCCTTGGAACTACGAATATATTGTAATTTATTTGTGTGGGAAAATCTTGCGCCGCAGTATATATATCTACATTTGTGAGTGTCATTGTCTCTGCCAGCTATTAAATCATTTCGTATAGACATCCTGAATTGATCTGAATTGTAGATTGTCTGTTGCGTATCGGCACCCTGAATTGAATTGAATATAGAATTTAGACCAAATTCCAAGCGACATGATCTATGAGGTCATTCAGCGCTAAAACGGAAATTGTTAGGAAAAGGTTTGAAAGGTGCAACTGGAGGAAAAACTCAAAGCATTTCTGCAACGACAAGATATAGTGCGATGTTTAGCATATGCTGATCTAATGAAGTAATTTTTCATGGTAGTTTCCTTTGAAATGGCTTTACTGTTTTATATGTATAGGTGAATTATCAGCTAGGTATTTGATTTAAAGCTATATTACCCAAAACTTACATTTGAGCATTTATTTCCTCGAATGATCAACTTAACTCGCAATAGGTTTTATTTGTGTTTGATGTGCTTTCTAGTGTTAAGTTTTTTTTTCTCCTAATATTCTATTTTCAACTGTATTGTGACTGTAAAATTATTCAACTACGAGAACGTATATTCCACAATTTTATTTGCGCTCAGTAGCATCTAAAACGATCTTAAGCAGCATATAAAAAAATATTTCTCCAAATAACTGAAATACGATTATAATGCCATATCCGACTATTTCTTATGAAAACATTACATTTGAGTCACATAAAAGTACTTTCGATTTTTGTTAAGACGTGTAATTGTGTATAAGAACAAAGAACTCGTAAGACAAGCACAAATTCATCTTCCTAATAATGCGGGTTTCACTTTTAAATCACATTCCTCCACTTCACACCTGGTGGTATTTTATAGTGTGGGGGCGGGGGGGGGGGGGGGGTGTTCCAGGTTGCATCCTGCCTCCTTAGGAGTCCATCACTTTTCATACTCTGTGCGCTGTTTCTAGGAGCACACTCTTCTTGCACGAGTCCTGGAGCTACTTCAGCCTCTAGTTTTTTTCCAGATTGCTTTTCAGAGAACTTGGGATCGTGCCTAGTGTTCCTATAATTATGGGTTACAATTTCACTGGGATATCCCATATCCTTGTTAGTTCTATTTTCCAGGCTTGATACTTATTTCCATTTTATTATTATTATTTTTATTATTTTATTATTTTTTTTTTTATTATTTTTTTTTTTTTTTTTTGGCTCTATCACAGTCCTCCAATTCGACTGGGTGGTATTTACAGTGTTGGGGTCCGGGTTGCATCCTGCCTCCTTAGGAGTCCATCACTTTTCTTACTATGTGCGCCGTTTCTAGGATCACACTCCTCTGCATGAGTCCTGAGCTACTTCACCTCTAGTTTTTCTAGATTCCTTTTCAGGGATCTTGGATCATGCCTAGTGCTCCTATGATTATGGATACGATTTCCACTGGCATATCCCATATCCTTCTTATTTCTATTTTCAGATCTTGATACTTATCCATTTCTCCCTTTCTTTCTCTTCAACTCTGGTGTCCCATGGTATTGCGACATCAATGAGTGATACTTTCTTCTTGACTTTGTCAATCAACGTCATGTCTGTCTGTTTGCACGTATCACCCTATCTGTTCTGATACCATAGTCCCAGAGGATCTTTACCTGATCGTTTTCTATCACTCCCTCAGTTGGTGCTCATACCACTTATTACTGCAGGTAGCTGATGTTTCTTGCACAGGCTCCAGTGGAGGGCTTTTGCCACTGAATCATGCCTCTTTTTGTACTGGTTCTGTGCAAGTGCCGGGCATTCGCTTGCTATGTGGTTTATGGTTTCATTTTTCATATTGCACTTCCTACATATGGGAGAGATGTTATTTCCGTCTATCGTTCTTTGAACATATCTGGTTCTTAGGCCTGATCTTGTGCCGCTGTTATCATTCTTTCAGTTTCCTTCTTTAGCTTTCCCCTCTGTAGCCATTGCCATGTGTCATCGCTGGCTAGTTCTTTAGTCTGTCTCATGTATTGTCCGTGCATTGGTTTGTTTGTGCCAGTCCTCTGTTCTGTCTGTCATTCTCCTGTCTCTGTATATTTCTGGGTCTTCATCTACTTTTATTAGTCCATCTTCCCATGCACTCTTTAGCCACTCGTCTTCACTGGTTTTCAGATATTGCCCCAGTGCTCTGTTCTCCGATGTTGACGCAGTCCTCTATACTTAGTAGTCCTCTCGCTCCTTCCTTTCTGTTATGTATAGTCTGTCCATATTTGCTCTCATATGTTTCTTGGTTTTCTGATCTATGCTGCGGAGTTTCTGCCTTCGTTCATTCCACTAGTCCTGCACTGTATCTGATTACTGGCACTGCCCATGTGTTTATTGCTTTTATCATATTTCCGACATTGAGTTTTGACTTGAGTATCGCCTGAGTCTCTGCATATATTCTTTCCTTATTGTGTCCTTCATCTCTTGTGTTTTATATCCCCTCCTTCCATTATTCCCAGGTATTTGTATCCTGTCTCTTCTATGTGTTTGATGTTGCTCCCATCTGGTAGCTTTATCCCTTCAGTTCTCGTTACTTTGCCTTTTTGTATGTTAACTAAGGCGCATTTGTCTATTCCAAACTCCATCCTGATGTCCCCAGATACAATCCTGACAGTCTGGATTAGGGTATCTATTTCCTTGATGCTTTTACTATACAGCTTGATGTCGTCCATGAACATCAGATGGTTGATTCTGTTGCCTCTTTTCTTGAGTTGGTACCCAGCATCCATCTTCTGTAGTACTTTTGTCATGGGAATCATGGCTACTACGAAGAGTAGTGGGGACAGTGAGTCGCCCTGAAGATCCCTCTCCTGATATTAACCTCTGCTAGAAGATCTTATTCAGAGCTTGTAAGTATTGTATTCCAGGTGCTCATTGTATTTTTGAGGAAGCTGATGGTGTTTTCCTCTGCCCATATATTTTCAGGCATTCTATTAGCCATGTGTGTGGTATCATGTCGAAGGCTTTCTTATAGTCTATCCATGCCATGCTTAGGTTGGTTTTCCCTTCCTCTTCCTACTGTTCTTCATTACCATTTTGTCTATCAGGAGCTGGTCTTTTGTGCCCCTACACTTCCTTCTGCAGCCTTTCTGTTGGTGGATGGTGTTTGTCCCCTCTAGGTAGTTGTATAGCCTTTCACTGATGATACCTGTTAGTAACTTCCACATTATTGGTAGGCAGGTGATAGACCTGTAGTTACTGGCTATATTTCCCTACTCTTGTCTTTTTGTACTAAGGATGTTCTTCCTGTGGTCATCCATTTGGGTGCATGGTGATTTGAGATAGAATGCTGGAATTGTTCTGCTATTCGTGGGTGTTAGGGCCGTTGAAGTTTTTGAGCCAGTATCCATGGACTTCATCGGGACCTGGGGCTTTCCAGTTTGGCATTTTCTTTAGTTGGTGTCTGACTGTGTCTGTCGTGATCTCTGTGAATCTTTGTTTTATTCTCCCGGTTTCTTCTTCCTTGACTTCCTGGAGCCATGTTGCATGTTTGTTTTGTGTGATACTGGATTGCTCCATATGTTTTCCCAAAGAGTCTCAACTTGGTTCAGCTTCAGGAATTTCTGGGTGGTTTTGTCTCCCCTCTTAGTTGGCTAAATAGTCTTTTCTTGTTGGTTCCGAATAGTTTTGTTCTATTGGTATCCCTTACTTGTTTCTGTGCATTGGTGATTTGAGATAGAATGCTGGAGTTGTTCTGGCTATCGTGGTGGGTAGGGCCTTGAATTTTTGCCAGTATCCATGGACTTCATCGGGACCTGGGGCTTTCCAGTTTGGCATTTTCTTTAGTGGGTGCTGACTGTGTCTGTCGTGATCTCTGTGAATCTTTGTTTTTATTCTCCCTGTTTTTCTTCTTCCTTGACTTCCTGGGAGCATGTTGCATTTTGTTTTGTGTGATACCGGATTGCTCCATGTGTTTTACCCAGAGTTCTCTTACTTGGTCAGCTTCAGGAATTTCTGGTGGTTGTCTTCCCCTCTTAGTTGGCTATATAGTCTTTTCTTGTTGGTCCGAATAGTTTGTTCTGTTGGTATCCCTTACTTGTTTCTGTGATACTTACTGGTGGTGTGTATTATGCCATTATTTCATTGACCTCACTTGTTTTCTCCTTAATTTCTTGGTGTTTGTAGGCTTTCATGGAGGGGATCTTTGTTCTCTCTGTATCTGGCTCCATCCACTGTCTAATCTTTTCTACCCATTCCGTCCTCTCTGTTACTTCGTCGGTGTTTCTTCGTGTGTCGTTGTTTGATAGACCTCATCCTCCCTGTCGTCTTCTGTGGCATCGTCTCTCAGTTCGTCTTCGTGTAATTCGTTGTCGTGTGACATTTCCCTTTCCAGTTCTTCTCTTTCTGTTGGGGAGAGCCAGTTCTTTTTCTCTATTTTGTTCCTTACTTGTCAGCCAGCCTCCTGCTCTGTTTGGGGGGTGTTATTCCTCTCATTCCAGATGTTGACCCCAATCTTCTTCTATATCCTCTCTCCGTCGGGTTCATTCTGATGTAGCATCTCCATATTTCCTTATTTTCTTCTCTTGTCCATTTCTTCCTTTTTGCTTCTGTAGCTCCAATCTGAGGCTGTTGATTACTGTCATTTTGGTGATCAGTTGCTGGATGACGACCTCCAAGTACCTGACCGTCTTCCCCTTCAATTGGGTTGAATACCTGGTTGTCGGACGAAGCTCCTCTGTTGATAGAGGTTCCATTTACGTCGTTGTCGTTTATTCCTTCATTCATTGATGAGTTTTGCTATATAAACCCATAGCTGGACCCTACCCCATCAGGGATAGGTACTCATTTACAGCTGAGTAGACTGGGAAATTATGGTAAAGATCCTTTCCCAAGGAATCAACGCCGATGAGAGCGGTCACCCATCCAACGACTGACCAGCCCCAATGTTGCTTAACTTGACTTAAGTCCATTGACGACCTAACCCACTCCTCCACGGCGCCACATATTATTATTATTATTATTATTATTATTATTATTATTATTATTATTATTTAAATCCAAGGCTCCAAAGATATGGTGATTAGGAAGAAGGGAAAAGAGGTAAAATGAAATACATAAAGAATGGATCCAACTTATTAAAAAATAAAATAAAATACCTTAATAAATTAATGTATAGATATAAATGTATTAAAATGTAAGAATAGTAATAGGGTAGTAATGCATTGCACCTTCAGTTGGAGAGCAGGTTAAGGCTCTGTCATTGATATAGTATTATTATCTCTCATTTCTAATCCAGCTTAACACTGGAACACAGAAGAAGGGACGCTTTGCTGAAAGATAATCAATGTCTTATCGCTTACTCGGGGAGTAAGCCTAGAAACTACTTTGCTGTTGTTGTTGTTTTTGTTGGGGGTAGATTAGGAAAGTCCTATGGAAAAGCCTAAAGAGTTTTTACAGGGCTTTTAGAATAGCATATGTATGATTTATTTTTTTAGAATGAAAATGTAAAAGAAAATAATAATGTGCATGTTAAACAGAATAGAAATATTATTTATAATAAAATATAGCGCATTCATTTTCATTTTCGTTGGTGAAACGACGATCTATTCGACCGTAGATTTTAGCACACACCACAAGTAAGCAGGAGGTCAGATCACGCCTTGTTTTATTCTAAAACGAAATAAAATGGAGCCGAAAGCCAGCATGTGAGCTTATTTCAAAATCACCAAATAAGTTTCACTTTTTGTTGCAACGCCACCTGTTGATTCGAATTGACATTCTTTGATAGAGTGATTAATTAAGAGACCACTTTGATGAAATTATTCATCACCATTTGACCATGAATAACATGTTTTCTCATTTGCATCTATAAATCATTTGACGAAAATGTAAACACAGACGCTTCGTGGTCCTGCTGTCCATGTGTGTTTTCATTTCTGCATGAATGTCTGTGAATGTTGTCTGAATTATCTATAAAAAATAAGACTGTTATTATTGATCATCGACATAAAACTATTTAAATAATCCGCATTACAATTAGCATAAGATCTTCACTGCAAAACGCTTCAGGCAACAGTCACCGAAAGGAACATATGGTTTATTCAAGTTTTTAAAGTAAGCGTAATGGATAGTGTATTATTTTCATCTTTATTTTTATTATTATCATTATTATTTATTTTTTTGGGGTTTATCACAGTCCTCTAATTCGACTCTTCTTACTAGCTCGCCATTTCTAGGATCACACTCTTCTGCGTGAGTCCTGGAGCTACTTCAGCCTCTAGTTTTTCCAGATTCCTTTTCAGGGATCTTGGGATCGTGCCCATTGTTCCTATGATTATGGGTACAATTTGCCACTGGGATATCCCATATCCTTCTTATTTCTATTTTCAGGTGCTGATACTTATCCATTTTTTCCCTTTCTTTCTCTTCAACTCTGGTGTCCCATGGTATTGCGACAACAATGAGGGATACTTTATTTGTGATTTTTCAATCAACGTCACTCCTGGTCTATTTGCACGTATCACCCTATCTGTTCTGATACCATAGTCCCCATAGGATCTTTGCCTGGTCGTTTTCTATCACTCCCTCAGGTTGGTGTTCGTACCAATTATTATTGCAAGGTAGCTGGTGTTTCTTGCACAGGCTCCATGGAGGGCATTTGCTACTGAATCCTGCCTCTTTTTGTACTGGTTCTGTGCAAGTGCCGGACATTCGCTTGCTATGTGGTGGGAAAGATGTTTTATTTCCATCTATCGTTCTTTGAACATATCTGGTTTTTAGGGCCTGATCTTGTGCCGCTGTTATCATTCCTTCAGTTTCCTTCTTTAGCTCTCCCATTCTGTAACCATTGCCATGTGTCATCGCTGGCTTGTTCTTTGTCTGTCTCATGTATTGTCCGTGCATTGGTTTGTTGTGCCATTCCTCTGTTCTGTTTGTCATTCTCCTGTGCCTGTATATCTGGGTCTTTTGTTTACTTTTATTAGTCCTTCCCATGCACGATCTTGAGGCCCCTCGTCTTCACTGGTTTTCAGATATTGCCCAGTGCTCTGTTCTCGTGTTGACGCAGTCCTCTATACTTAGTAGTCCTCTCCCTCCTTCCTTTCATGTTATGTATAGTCTGTCCGCATTTGCTCTTGGATGTAGTGCTTTGTGTATTGTCATATGTTTCCTAGTTTTCTGGTCTATGTTGCGGAGTTCTGCCTTCGTCCATTCCACTTATTCCTGCGCTGTATCTGATTACTGGCACTGCCCATGTGTTTATGGCTTTTATCATATTTCCAGCGTTGAGTTTTGACTTGAGTATCACCTTGAGTCTCTGCATATATTCTTTCCTGATCGTGTCCTTCATATCTTGGTGTTTTTTATATACCCTCCTTCTATTGTTCCCAGGTGATTTGTATCCGTCTCATCTATGTGTTTTGGTGGAGCTCCCATCTGGTAGCTTATCCCTTCAGTCCTTTTGTATGTTGACTAAGGCACATTGACTTTTGTATGTTGACTAAGGCACATTTTTCTATTCCAAACTCCATCCTGATGTCCCGAGATACAATTCTTACAGTCTGGATTAGGGTATCTATTTCCTTGATGCTCTTACATACAGCTTGATGTGTCCATGAACATCGATGGTTAATTCTGTTTGCCTCTTTTCTTGAGTTGGTACCCAGCATCCATCTTCGGCAGTACTTTTGTCATGGGAATCATGGCTACTACGAAGAGTAGTGGGGACAGTGAGTCACCCCGGAAGATCCCTCTCCTGATATTCACCCATGCTAGTCTTATTCCAGAGCTTGTAAGTATTGTATTCCAGTTGCGCATTGTATTTTGAGGAAGCTGATGGTGTTTTTCCTCTGCCCCATATATTTTCAGGCATGTATGTGATATCATGTCGAAGGCTTCCTTATAGTCAATCCATGCATGCTTAGGTTGGTTTTCCTTTTCTTACTGTTCTTCATTACCATTTTGTCTATCAGGAGCTGGTCATTTTTGTGCCCCTACACTTCCTTCTGCAGCCTTTCTGTTGGTGGGGATGGTGTTTTGTCTCCTCTAGGTAATTGTATTAGCCTTTCACTGATGATACCTGTTAGTAACTTCCACATTATTGGTAGGAGGTGATAGGCCTGTAGTTACTGGCTATATTACCCTTTCTCTTGTCTTTCTGGACTAAGGATTGTTCTTCCTGCGGTCATCCATTTGGGCGCATGGTGATTTGTGATACAATGCTGGAGTTGTTCTGCTATTCGTGGTGTAGGGCCTTGAAGTTTTTGAGCCAGTAGACATGGACTTCATCAGGACCTAGGGCTTTCCAGTTACGCATTTTCATTAGTTGGTGTCTGACTGTGTCTGTCGTGATGTCAGCGAATCTTTGTTTTATTCTCCCTGCTTCCTGGAGCGATGTTGCATGTTTGTTGTGTGATACCGCATTGCTCCAGATGATTTCCCTGAGTCTCTTACTTGGTTCAGCTTCAGGAATTTCTTGGTGGTTGTCTTCCCCTCTTAGTTGGCTGTATAGTCTTTTCTGGTTGGTTCCGAATAGTTTGTTCTGTTGGTATCCCTTATTCCTGTTTATGTATCGTTGGATCTTATGTGCTTTGGCCTTAAGCCTCTGTTTTACATCTATTGTGTTGTTTAGTCCCCTATTCCTGTACTTTGTATTTCTCGTTCAGTTATTCCCTTGTTTTCTTGCTTCTTAGCCTTTTTTCCGCCATCTCTTTCAGTTTACTCAAGTCAGACCTCATCACCATGATTTGCATTTCCAGGCGCCTTTTCCAAGGCGGTTGCCGTTTTTGTTTATTATTATTATTATTATTATTATTATTATTATTATTATTATTATTATTATTATTAATTATTATTATTAAAACCTGATATCCATTCTTTTAGACTCATATATCATCAGGTGTAAAGGTTTTCCGAACATGCAAAGTAAAACACTGTATAATTCTCACAGAAATAATTGCACAGTGGAGCTTCGTAAAGTCTCCTTACATCAGCTATAATGTATGCAATCGTCTTACACACACACACACACACACACACACATATATATATATATATATATATATATATATATATATATATATATATATATATACACACACATACATACGCAGTTAGTGAATAAGTGAAAATGTTGTTATTGATGCAATGACGACGTGAGTCATCATAAATAGAGAGTGAAATTCGTAAGTGAATAAACGGATGATAGTGGATAGGGTGGAAGAAAAGACAGAGTATAATTATGTGGGTATAGGAGAGAGAAAGGTGACGGAATACAAACAGTGAGTAATGTGAAGGGAATAGAGGATTTGGTGAATTAAGGAGAGATTACTCGAGTTACCTGTGCAAGATATAAGAGATCACGTTAACGCATATAGGATTAATTCAATAAATATTAAAATACAAGATGCTTAAGGAGGGCATATCTGAATGGAATATGAGTGAACAGGTTTGATAAGTTTGAGTAAGCTTGTGGAAGTTATTTCTGAGGATGTCAGGAGGGGAATTAAAGAACCTTCTAAACGAAAACATGCTACAAGTCCTCGAGATGATTAATGATATGCTGTGGTATAAAGATGGATGAGCGTTTGACCAGATCTTCCAATACATGTCAGTGTGAAGGAATAGTTTCACATCGTTGAGATGTGAGGTAAAGGTGACAGAGACAGATGTGAGAATTATTCTGGAACAACGTTTCTTAGTGTACAAAAGAAGGTATATGGTAGGATTTTAATTGAGAGAGAGAGAGTAATATAGATGGCAGACTGACAGAGGAAGAACATTGTGAGAGTACACTATGGAAGATCGTGTGGATAAAGTGTTTGTTTCGAATTTGTGGGAATTTTGAAGGTAAAGGAAACCTGAAGAGGTTTCAGGCAGAATCACTCGAAACTGAAGGTGCATTGTTGAGGATATATGTCATCTAATTGTCGAGAGATAACATATTTTACTACAGAAGTGAAGAATAAGTTAGCATTTGTTAGATATCTCAAATAGTCGTTCAGTCTCATTACTGATGCGATAATTTAACTAGTCACAGCAGGAATGGCAAAAATAACCGTGAAAAGAACATTGTTCGCACTGTTCATTAGACCGACCACCTCACTCGTTCGAGTTTACCAAGTCAAAGGCATCGATTATCCATTATCAAAACGGGTTTCGAATATTAACCTATCTTATTCCGAGTCCCACGCTAGATCTCTTTAAGGACGAGATGATTATGATCTCCGTGATGAGGTAGGAAGCTACAGGAGGAAATCTTAATGGCGGGGGGGTTGGGGGGGGGGAGAGTTAGACGCTCTCTTTGATCTCAGATTGGACAAAGATAATGACTAATAATCTTCCTGAGTTGATGGGAGAGAGAGAGAGAGAGAGAAAGTTCATCACGTCTGTTCGATTGAGTAGCTGGGTAACTGTTTGCCGTTTCTTCCGTTTCGCTTACTCGGGGAGTAAGCCTACAAGCTACTTTGTTGTTGTTTGGATGGGCAGGGGGGAAGGTCTATAGAAGAGCCTAAAACGGTCTGAAAAAGGGTGCTTCGCGTTGAGCTAAAGATACATGAATTTTAGGATAGGATATTTATGAATCATTTATTAGAATGTAAAAGATAGATAATGTACATGTTAAACCACGCAGAAAAACTTATTTCTAATAAAATATAGCGTATTTATTTTAATTTTCGTTGGTGAAACAACGCTCTATTTGACTGTAGATTTTAGCACGTTTTAAATCTCGTACCCTCCTCACTAATAGAAAAATTTAGTGGCTTCTTTACTATTGTTGGCATCAAAAGAAATAAATTTTCTTGAACGACGAAAATCTAAGAAACGTAAGACTATTTTATGCTACTTTATTTAAAGGAGCCGTTTTTTTCCTTCATTCAAACGTGTGATATTATGTCAGATTTGCTTCTGCATGTCCATCAGTTAAGGAATGATTTTATGCTCTCGTGTCTGTGTATTCTCACACCCTATGCGCTTATCAATAAAATATTTAAGTTTTTTTTCTATTACTCCACATACAGTTTTTTTCTCCTTTTATACTTAAAATGTTCACATCAGTATTTCAAGAGAAAATATTTATCCACCTTTCGTCAGACCTAACTTCTCATGGCATCTGTTTTTTTTTTTTTTTTTTTTTCTTGTGAAGCTACTTACCTACATATTTTTATGTAGACAAGTAATTTACATACATACATACACGTACACAGCACACATATATGAGTGTGTGTGTGAATTTGTGTGTGTATGCAGACATACATATTCCATTCCCGAAAGATTCATAGCCACTAAAACCCTAAGAGTTTTGATGGTAATGATGAACAATTGATCTCGAGTGCTTTTCTTCAGAGACCACGTTGATACGAAATAATTAAATGATGTTCATTTATCAACTTTAAGTAATAAACTTTCTAGTACGTCTTTTCCGTTTCCTAACTCATTTATAAAAGGTCACATTCATGAAATATGCCAATGAAGGTTTTAATAATAAACATCACCCAAAATGTTCGGAGCACTTTCCAGGTCGTGGACTCCCCTGGGAGTCCAATGATATTAATTGACTCGCAAAAACACATACCACATAACATAATGCACAAAGGTGTATGAGAAACTATATATATTTTATCATAAACGAGTATATTACTTGTAAAATAAATGCATTCCTTCACTGCGGGACATAAGCAAATCTAGCAGAATATCGCACTTGAATGAAGGAAAAAGTGGCCCCTTTGAAAAAAGTAGCATAAAATAGTCTTACATTTATTAGATTTTCGAAGTCGTTCAAGAAAGTGTTTTTCTCTTGATTCCAACACTAGTAAAGAACCCACTAAACTATTCTGTTAGGGAGATGGGTTTTATCATTTGAATCTCACCTTTTGTAATATTTCTGAGTTAAATATTAACAACTCTATAAGTTTCTTTAGCTTCTTGAAAGAACAGTTTTGATTTTCACACAACGTGTATAATTATTATGATAGCCAGTTTGAAGTTAAAACTCAAAACACCATATTATTTAAATCAGAAAACTGAAACCGAATAACAACTTTTCTGAATTCTAAGTTAATAAAAACAGAAAATTTTTATAACAGAAGTTCTATAGTGTACTTCTGTTCCTCATAGAAAGTAACTCAGAATTTCTATGGAAAACAGAATGGAAAGGAAAAGTGATACAGGTATGAGTTTGTATCTACAGACCTAATAAACAAGACGTGATCCGATATCCAGCTTACTCTGGAAACGCACAAGATGTTCCCCTCACGCATGAGTTATAAACCTTATATTCCTACTTTTAACGTAAATTAAAACTTGCTAAATTCTACGGTCAAATGGAGCCTTTGTTTCACCAATGAAAATTTAAATAAATATGTTATATTTTATTATAATTAATTTTTCTGTATTGTTTAACATGCACATCATTTATTTTTTTTACATTATCATTCTAATAGGTAAATCATAAATATCCTATCCTAGAATTCCTTTATCTTTCACTCAACGCAAAACACACCTTTTTCAGACCTGTTTAGGCTCTTCGATTGGCCTTTCCTACCACCCGTAACAAGAACAACAACAAGAACAACAAAGACAAAGTAGTTTGTAGGCTTACTCCTCGGGTAAGCGAAAAACAAAAAAAATGATTCTTGCTATATTCTAGATAGATGTCGTTGCAACATTATAAATTTTCCTCTAAATGTTCTGCTTCAGCTAAGAAAAAACAAGAAAAAAAACATTAAGAGAAAATCCAGCTTATTAAAAGGAGATTTTTTCAATCCTGACCTCCTCGGTGTGGGATTTTGACCCATTTTTAACCTAAGCTCCTCTTTTCTAGTAGTCTGTTTGCCTAATGGTCCCCGCTACTGGGAAATTGTAGTAGTGAATAAAGTTGGAGTAGTAAGTAATAAAATTTCTTTCTCTCTCTCCGTCTCCCTCTCTCTCTCTCTGTCTCGCTTACATCCACTTGTAAACGTACACATTGATTAACGCGACTTCATTTTATGACTTGTATGAATATTAGCATAAATATTAGACTGTTAACGAAAAATAAATCTAATGCGATTCCTAATCATTTTTTATAAGAAGTCTTTTTATCATTTGGGCTGTCGTACCATGAGTCTGGTGAACTCCAGATGATATTCCCATTCACTTGTCTTCCCATAATGCACCAGGGCTAATGGGCCAACGTCGCCTCGCATCAGTCAGTGGTTAATTCAGGAAGTGTTGCCCTCATCTTACCTTACATTTCTCTTTACTTAATTGGATGACAGTGTTGTAAGGAAAAGGAAAATAGTTTTGCGATTGCTTTATATATATAATATATATATATATATATATATATATATATATATATAACATATATATATATATATATATATATATGATATATATTATATCTAATATATTTATATTTAATTTATATATATACATTTATATTATATTTATATATATTGATATATATATAATATATATCTATATTATATATATTTTATATTATATATAACTTTAATATAAGTATATTTTACATAACTGTTTAGCAGTATATCAATATAGACAGCTTAATAATGAGATATGTGTAGTACTGGATAAAAAAAAGGTGCCATTTAATTATTTTGCGACAAAACAATATTTTTTTACCTTCCTTTCTAGGTAATTATTGTCAAAGAAATGCCTGGAGCTCTACCTACAATCATATTCATTATGAAAATCACTTTTAAACAAGATAAATAGATTGCTATTCTCTGGATTTTTCAAATAATTCAGCTTCGTCAAAAAGTGTTTATCGGTATAACATGAACTGCGTCAATCTTCCTGATGGAATAAATGAATGAATAAATGAATGAATAAATAAATAATGATGAATAAGTAAATAAATGAATAAATAAATAAATAAACAAATAAATAAAAGCTTGTGCTCTACTTCCTAGTTGTCTCAAGCTACTGAACCATCTGATTTAGTTAAACCTACTGAAATACCCCACCGGCACTCAATGCAATAAAAAGGGTTTTATGAGCCTCAGTCCAAACCAATGTTGGCAGGACCCTGGAAGGAATCACTTCGAAAGAAATTTTGAGTCTTTTCCTTGTTATCTATGATTTCTCAGACGGTTAAATCTATTAGTTAAAATATTGATCATAATTATGTTTAGAAAATCAGCATTTCTGCTATTCTGAGAATATTTTTGATCAACACAAGGATATATGTTACCAAATGTAGTTTAGTATCGAGCAATATTTTCTAGGGGAGGGGGACGGGTGTTCAAAATAGCCGGATGGTAATAAGCACCTCACAATGAACCTCTTTTCATCTATGCTATGTTAATTTTACATGCTTCAACTTAAGCATAATTTACTGTATTTTCCATTTCTTTTAGGTTTGATATTGATACTTTAGATTCCTCGAGACTAAATAGACTGTATTGTCAATACTACGTCAAGTATCAGTGACTAAAGGTTTGTTAGTAACTCAAGACTATTCAGCAGCAACTTTTACATATAACTGATAACCTTAAAACTTAAATTTCGAAGAAAAGAAAACGTCTATGAGGGTCTCTTTGATTAAGCTTTCGCTATGAGCATGTTAGTAAGTAACCTGCTTGTACTTTACGCAAAATAGAATTTAGGTTCAGGAATACTTGAGTGTTTCTATTATACTAGGAAGCTGACGTCGAGGGTCTAAACCATAGCATTTTCTGGCGGAGCTATTGGACACTTGATAAAATAAACTCTTTATAGCAACAACATATATATATATATATATATATATATATATATATATATATATATATATATAATTATATATATATATATATATTTAATATATATATATATTATATACTTCTAGGGCACAATTTTTCACGGATACAACATTCATTGAATAGAATGGCTTTTTCACTGTTAACCAGCTTTTTTGAAATTGCTTCATATTTTCTAATTATTTTCTTACTTCATTGTTCAGGTTACTAATGGACACATAATGGGGTTCTTCCATTTACTCCAGTATTTTTACACGCGACAGCTGTTTCGTCAACCTATACGTATTGACGTTATCAAGCGTACTGATACAAATATGAGCCTACATGCGTTTTGTGACGTCATGAGGACGGAAAGGTAGTACAATTGCCAGATACCTAGTTTTAAGTATTTACAAAAGACTGTGAAACATAAAAATAAGACAAATAAATAAATATGTTAACAAACAGATATTATATAAAAAGTTGAAAGTAAGTTATATATACCACATTATACATAAATATATATTAATTACATATATGTTTAATTTACTGAAAGTCAGTGTGCGCTCCTGTCCGCGTGTGGGGGTTTTGTTCCACGCGGTTGAAGGGCTGCCTCCTACACGAGGGCAAGGATCGGTCTGCCTCACGTTGGATGTTAAGGCTGGGACGTTGCATGGCGATGCTGACTGCTTCTGATATCAATGATGGTTTTTTATTGTGGGTATCCACAAAGTGCTGATGAATGGCTCCTTGGTTCTGTGAGCCTGCATGCGACGTTTGAGTGCAGTGGTTGTGTGTCCGATATAGCATTTTTGGGGGGACTGACATTGCTCGTCAGCACAGACAAACTTGCTTGTACACTATATCAGATTCAACCTCTTTCTCCGTCGATGGGGCCGCACTATTTTTCATATCAATGAGGCCGTAAGGTTTGGTTTGCAGTAAATTCTTGCTGCTATTTTGTTATATGGCGCTAGGGGTGGGGGGGGTGGTTCCTCTTCGCAGTATACCAAGGATGGCTTTCCTTTCATCTACGCCCATTATATCCCAAATGACATCCCCCATGTATAAAGTGGCTAAGAAATTGAACGAAATTATAACGCCGTACATTCCCTCAACGTTCTCGCTAAAATCATCGACGGAATTCATCGACCTACTGCAAGACACCGCACCCGACGAAGACATAGCATCCCTGGACGTTGAAAGTTTATTTACTAACGTACCAGTGGATGAAACAATACAAATCATCGTGGACAAGATATACCGCTCGGAGAAACCACCATTACCGATACCCGAAAAAATCTTAAAAGAGATGCTGGAAGCATGTACAAAGGAAGCCCCATTCCTCTCACATAGGGGCGAAATATATCGGCAAAAGGACGGCGTAGCAATGGGTTCCCCCCTTGGGGTTCTTTTCGCAAACGCATACATGGCACACACAGAAGAGGTCACATCTCAAGAACACTCAAAACCCAGAATCTATGGGAGATATATTGATGATATCTTTATAACAACAAAGGGCGAAAATGACATAGAAGAATTAGTAAATAAGCTCCAAGCAAATTCTACATTAAATTTTACGGTAGAAAAAAAAAAAAAAGTGATGAGATGCTCCCTTTCTTGGACGTA
>NC_087201.1:30186942-30206942 GCF_015104395.2 Macrobrachium nipponense | reverse complement strand
GCGTTCATTAGTAGGCACATTAACTGCAAGGTCATGAAGCTCTCGTTAGACACGTTACCTGCTAGGTTATGAAGCATTCATTAGATACGTTAACTATAAGGTTATGAAGCACTTGTTAGACACGTTAACAGCAAGGTTATGAAGCGCTCGTTAGATATGTTTACTGCAATGTTATGAAGTGCTCGTTAGACACGTTAATTGCAATATTATGAAGACTCGTTAGACACGTTAATTGCAAGGTTATGAAGCGCTTGTTAGACACGTTAACTACAAGGTTATGAAATGCTCGTTAGACACGTTAACTGCAAGGTTATGAAGCACTCGTTAGACACGTTAACTACAAGGTTATGAAGCACTCGTTAGTAGACACTTTACCTGAAAGGTTATGAAGCACTTGTTAGACACGTTAACTAATAGGTTATGAGGCACTCATTAGACACGTTAACTACAAGGTTATGAAGCGCTCGTTAGATATGTTTACTGCAATGTTATGAAGCGCTTGTTAGACACGTTAACTACAAGGTTATGAAATGCTCGTTAGACACGTTAACTGCAAGGTTATGAAGCACTCGTTAGACACGTTAACTACAAGGTTATGAAGCACTCGTTAGTAGACACTTTACCTGAAAGGTTATGAAGCACTTGTTAGACACGTTAACTAATAGGTTATGAGGCACTCGTTAGACACGTTAACTACAAGGTTATGAAGCGCTCGTTAGACAGGTTAACTAAAAGGTTATGAAGCACTTGTTAGTCAGGTTAACTGAAAGGTTATGAAGCGCTCATTAAGACACCTTAACTACAAGGTTATGAAGTGCTCGTTAGACTCGCTAACTGCAATATTAGCATGCGCTTGTTAGACAAGCTAACTACAAGGTTATGAAGCACTCGTTAGTAGACACGTTAACTGCAAGTTTATGAAGCACTCGTTAGACACGTTAACTGCAAGGTTATGAAGCGCTCGTTAGATATGTTAACTGCAAGGTTATGAAGCACTTGTTAGTAGGCACATTAACTGCAAGGTCATGAAGCTCTCGTTAGACACGTTACCTGCTAGGTTATGAAGCGCTCGTTAGACACGTTAATTGTAAGGTTATGAAGCGCTCGTTAGACACATTAACTGCAAGCTTATGAAGCACTCGTTAGATATGTTAACTGCAATGTTATGAAGTGCTCTTTTGACACGTTAATTGCAAGATTATGAAGACTCGTTAGACACGTTAACTACAAGGTTATGAAATGCTCGTTAGACACGTTAACTACAAGGTTATGAAATGCTCATTAGACACGTTAACTGCAAGGTTATGAAGCACTCGTTAGTAGACACTTTACCTGCAAGGTTATGACAGCACTCGTTTAGTAGAAACAACTGTTACTGCAGGTTATGAACGCTCATTAGACCGGTAACTAATAGGTTTGAGGCACTCGTTAACACTTTAACTGCAAGGTATGCAGCGCTCGAATCGACGTTAATTGCACGGTTATGAAGTGGGCTCATTAGACCATTAATTGCAAGGTTATGAAGTGCTCATTAGATGCGTTAACTGCAAGATTATGAAGCGCTCGTTAGACACGTTAACTACAAGGTTAAGACACGTTAAATACAAGATTACCTTAGATTTAGAACACTGTATAGCAACGAGGAATTGAATAAATGCTTGAATTACCATTACATGGCTGTCATTTTTAATATATTATAAAATGGAAACTTATCCATACACTTAAAACACATCAGTTACAAAAACAAACAAATATAATGAGTAAACTTGAACTATATTAGTTGAGAGGGAAAGGAACAACGTGGACCACTCCCAAATCTCTTTTTTAATAGGTTATGCAAATTAATGTTTAGGGCTTCAAAGTAATGTAAGTTCTTGTTACACCGAGCGCTGTAAAATTATAAAGGAACTTTATTTTTAAACTTAATTTTTGCGGCGCCGTTGCAAACTTTGGTACATTTCCAATGTGTTTTTTATTAATACTTCATTTGGCTAAGTGAGTAGTTAAACGCCACGGTATGAGATATTTTAAGATTTTTAATTTGCAATCTAGTTGGAGTACTTGTACCTCACCACTTGACAGGGGTTGGGTTCAGAAAAAAATATATTATACTGGGTCACACATTCATATTTAAGCTAAATTTAATTACTTCTTGGTTCAACCAAACCACTCAGATGATTGAACAGCTCTCCTAGTGCTGGCCCAAAGCATTAGATTTTTATTGACGTGGCTAGGAACCAATTGGTTAGTTAGCAACGGGACCTACACCTTATTGTGGGATCCGAAGCACATTATATCGAGAAATGGATTTCTAATCACCAGAAATAAATTGCTCTGATTCTTGTTGGCAGCAGCGGGGAGCGAATTCGGACTACCAGAGTCATACTTCAAGTGTTTCAACACATGCTTCACTTCCTTAATAAATCACTTTAAATTGGTTTCAACAACCATTCTTCCATACCATGTACCTTTAAGATCCCAACACATTGCCACTGAATCCCAGTATCATCACGATATTGCTAGTTCCTCGTTAAACGAGTGGTTTTCGCGCCCGGGTTTGTATCCGGTTGTCCGAAGTTCGTTCTCGGCTCTGCCAACCCTGGACCAGAAGAATTCATTTCTCATGATTAGAAAATAATTTCTCGATATAATATAGTTCAGATCCCACAGTAAGATGTAGGTCCCGTTGCTAGGTGACCAATTGGTTCCTAGCCACACAAAAACAAATCTAATCCTTTGGGTCAGCCCTAGGAGAGGAGTTAATCATCTCAGTGGTCTGGTTAAACTAAGGTATACCTAACTTTTTCTGTAAATGGGTACCAGTACTTGCAGGGCGGTAATAGAAATAGTAGTGAACTAGTAACCATTTTGAAAATGCCTAAGACAACTGAGGCTTTTACCTTCTACCTTCTATGCCATCCATCAAAAGTTCCCATGTTATAATTACCTTTACAAGGATTAAATCTCCTCTGGACTCGTTCCAGAATAGGAAATAAAAGAAAAACGAGAGAATTACAACTATAGACTCGTGGATGAACTTCGTGCAGTAAAAATTTCCCAAAATGAGCTTCTCAACGCATCGAAACGCATGCTCTTTGACAACGAGTTGAAACTCCTTCGAACACTGACTGCCATTCACCTGTGATCTGTTCTCTGTAATCATTGGTATTCCTGGAGACATTGTTATCCTTTCACCATGCTGAAATATCGATAGCTTCTAAGTATCTCGACATTTTCACCTCGTTAGTTCCTCTCGAGCTAAATATAGTATACCTCAGGTCGCATAGGTCACCATTCCTGGCTGTTTTTCATTTCAGCATTCTTCGAGGAGCCAAGCGCTTATCACTAAGCGCCTCTATCTCTACTGGAAAAAAAAAGCTGATATTAAAATTCACTACCACAAGCCTTTTTAAGATATATCTATATATATATATATATATATATATATATATATATATATATTATATATGTTATATTATATATATATATATATATATATATATATATACTATATTATATCTATATATATATATATATATATAATATATATCTATATATATATAATATGATATATATATATATATATATTATATATATATATATATATATATCTTATATATATATATATATATAATAATATATATATCTAATACCCAGTCGGTTATTGACGAGAATATGCCCAAATGCTCCCATGCGATATCCAGGGTTTTTGACACAAAACTAATAAGGCGAAAATGTGGGAGAGGAAAAACAAAGAACTGAGTGGGCGGACCGATTAGAGGGGGTGGGGGAGAATTATGGGCGACACCCTTTTCCAAAAAAAAAGGAAAGAAGACAAGCGCATGAAGTCATCCTATTTATTTTAGATTTTAGAAAGGGGTATACACGAGCCTTTTCATACCGTGTGAGCAGAGGAGGGGTTGAGGATATTCCAAGTATTTATACCAAGGGGAAAACAAAGCCCAGTTAACTTAGCAGGGACGAGGAGGAATGCGCTGGAGTTCGTGTCCCTGCGTACATGAAGGATATAAAGGACATCTCTCTCTCTCTCTCTCTCTCTTTCTCTCTCTCTCTCTCTCTCGTGGTGATTTCACTTGAACAATTTCTTTTTATTCCAAGGATCTAGTGATGGCCTTCATCATCTCTACTCAAAACACCTTTGCAACTACGTTATCAATCTTTCGAAGCTGATATTGTGGTATTGCGTCTTTTAATTAAGATCTGGCAACTGTCTTACACACATCGAATTATCACTAATATTCATTTTAGTAGTGAAAAAAATTGGGTACATAAACGCTTTTCAAATGGCTATATTTACAAAGAAATTTGTGAAATGATGTCCTTAGATATCTTCTAATGTTTATATACACTCTACACGATAATCTTCAATAAACTATAAATTACTGTTAATTTTGTACATAAATAATGCTAAAAACATACATATTAACTGGAGTAAAAAACAATTGGGTACGTAAACGATTTTCAAATGGCCATATTTACAAAAAATTTTAGGAAATAATATTTTTATATATCTTCTCATTTTTATATACACACAACATGATAATCTTGCGTAAACTATAAATTACTGTTAATTTCTGACGAATAAAAATTCGTGCTGGGGTTTACGATATAGTCCATCACCTTATTACCAGTTTCGGCATCGCTACAGTCAACTTACGCGACCACTGCTACGAGTATTTTCGAATGATCGGCCTTTAATATGTGACAAGTGATAAAAATACCAATGGATATGCAATGCCTAAGTCAACGGTTATATAACACACCAGCGACTGTTTTCAAGTGGTATTTCATTTACCTCTCTCTCTCTCTTTCTCTCTCTCTCTCTCTCTCTGACAGGATAATCCTCCTCTGAGACTTATTTCAGAGTCCCCACCTCGGTCTCCTTTCTTATCGCCACCTGACAAATATAAATCCGTGAACAATAAAAAGAGAGACAGAGAAAGAATTTCGCCCGATATGAAATACCTCAACAGCAGTGGTTTAAGAGAGGAGGGGGAATTTTGGTCGGTCGTTGGAATAGCTCGGGCGCAGAGTAAAGATCCTATATGTATATATTGCGAAGGCAGGCATTGCTGACCAACCCTAAAGATCATAAGAGTCATCTTTTTTTAGGTGAAAGGGATGATACTTGTATTTTTTGTCAGTAGGTACAGTTCGTAGTAATCTTTCAGATTTTATATTAGAGCTTTATTTTCTTACACACATCACCCTAACCTCTTTTAATTTGATTGCTATTTTATGATTTTGTAATTTTTTTTTTTTTTTTTGAGTGGGGGTTGAAATGGGCAACTTTACTGAGAGTAATGGTAACTTACTGGATTAATGATCAGGCTAATCACAGGCAGATCTTTTTTGTAGTGACGTAAATAGTTTGTTATGAGGCAATGAGTATGTGTAATATATATATATATACTAATATATATATATATATATATATATATATATATATTATATATATAGATATATAGATCGATCGATTAGATAGATAGATAATAGATAGAGCGATAGAATATATAAATATTATATATATGTATATATTTAATATATATTAAGATATATATATATTATATATATATATATATACTTTATGTATTATCTATCTATCTACTAACTATCCTTCTATCATATATATATATATATAATATATATAATATATATATATCTATATATATATATATAATCTTTTTTGCGCGGAACTCTTTTGGGGAAGATCCTGCCATTTAACTTGGAGTTCATTATTCTGGCAGTAACATTATTTTAACGGTTCTGGTAAGATTAATAAAAATGTATATAAGATAAGTATTGACGCAGATGCATCTTTTGTAACTTGTATCGTATGAAGTCTAGGGCGAAAACATGGGTAATCCCTCGACTATATCTCCCACTTCAGTTTCCCTCTCGCTGACAAGTTCCCACGAACTGAAGGCTGATATCTTTTGGGAATATTATTTCTTTACTGGAGCGACACCAAATACTACTTTCAGATAGGCTCCGAAAGTCCCGGCATATCCCTAAAGCCACCGTGCCATAGAGACCGAGATATTTTGGGCTATCAAGAAGAAGAAGAAGAAGAAGAAGAAGAAGAAGAAGAAACTAAAAATGAGAATGAAAAATCGGATATCCCTTGGTAAAGGAGGACTGCTAGAGGAGGGAGAAGTCCCCTTCAAAATTTTTCTAAAAAATAAAATAAAGAGAGGATAATACATAAAAATATCAGTCTCCTCTAAGCTTGGCTGCATAATTGAGGGCTCTCCTACACCGAAAGGTACGGATGACCAGAGCAAATCGAAGAAGTATAGAGATGATCGATGAACGGACTCCACGAAGGAGCACTGAAGAGAACGGGGCGAGTCAGACGAATCAAAACAAAGGGAAAGCTTAGGAAAGGGTTGAACGCCACACCGAGCGAATTGAATCCCCAGAGAAAAGGAGGTATGTCACTGGAGTTACTGCTAGAAAACACACCCTCGGTCTCTGCAGTCCGAGAGAGAGAGAGAGAGAGAGAGAGAGAGAGAATGGAAACAGAATCGAGTTCTGATGTTCCATGGACAAGGGATTGATAGAGGAAGCCAGAAGGTGTCAAGAGAAGGGGAGACAGAAATTCATTTCCGAAAAAGGGTTGGAATTTTTTTTTTTTTTTAGCTTTCTGTTACTTTCTGCCTCTTTTTTCCCGCGTTACATAATCGCACCTGCAATCATCTTGGAATTAGAGTTTACTTCACTACATTCTTCAGATTTCGTCCTTGGAACGAAGCCTTGGCTTGCTGGATAATCTACTTCAAATGAACTTCTATACGGTTAGCAAGGTTCTTCTCATGGGATGAAAACATCATGGCAAGTTTGAGAATAAAATTCGTAATATATCGTAATGGGAACTATCTTTGCCTTTATGACTACGAATGAAAGCTTATAAAAGGATACGTTTGAACACGATGCAGGGATTTCAAAAGAGAGAACATGGGAAATCGACGTAAGAGAAGACCAGCTGCTCCACCTTAATTAAGGAGGTGGGGGGAGAGGGTCACCCGGGGAAGGTTTGTTAATGTGTTACCCAGGTAGGAACGTCCCGTGCTAGCTACTAGCTTCGCTCAATCATTAGCATATGTTACGTTGACTCTTGCATTTATAATTCAGAGTGCTTCAGTATGCACAAGGTTATGCCTAGAGTCGTATACATATATGTTTGCATTGACTTCGAATGATTCCTATTCGTTAATCTCGCTAGTTCTGCTTTAAATATAAGGGAAATACTGAAACTGACAAAACACCCTCTTGATCTTATTAAAGGCCTTTACTTAAAATGATTCCACACTGCATTTCTTAATGAAGGGGATACTAAGATATGTATTTTTGCGGTACAAATAAGCGAACACAAAATATTAAGAGATGTATAAATATATTGTGAGAGACACTATTTTTTTCTGTAAAAGAAAGAAGAGGCCCTGGACAGGCAACTTTGAAAAGTTCTAATAATCGGATATCAGGAAAATATTGAATTTAGCTTCATTATGCCAAAACTCTCATAGGACCAGAACTTTGCTGAATTAAATTTGTAGAATTCAATGAAGCATGATGGTATATGAATTACATATAACATGTCTGTTCTTTGCATAATAGCATATATGCAAATATATATATATATATATATATATATAATATATATATTACTATATCATAAATATATATATATATATATATATATACTATAATATATATTATATATATATATATATTATATATATATACACATTTTAATATCAATAGTGGAAATATATGATAGAGGTATGATCTTATCTATTCTATTTCGAAATCAACTCAAATACCTGGCAGCCATTTATTAACCAAGCAGCAGGTTGATAACTATGAAAGCGAGGCAACGGGTTTTTTCGATAAAAAAAAAAAACGTGTTGAATGGAGATGACCGATATGATAGGTAAAAAATGGAAACCATTTCCATGAAGATTTATTTCATCAATGTAAAGTTTAAATAGCCAAAACTCATAGCTTCCCAATTATCATGTTCCAAAGCCCTTCCTAATTTATTCAGTGTGAGAACCTCAGAATTATATTTCAGTTTTTAACCAACCAATTACTCTGATTAACCGCTCTCCTCGGGCTGGCCCGAAAGCTTAGATTTTTTCATTGCGTGGCTATGAACCAATTTGGTTTACTGATGTCCAAAGGGAAATCCTACACCTTATTGTGGGATCCGAGGCCGACATTATTGGCGAAATGTATTCCTATCTCCAGTATTTATTCCTCTGATCTACCATTTGCAACAGCGGAAGCGAAGTCGGGCTACCAGATTGATAGGCGAGAACGCAACCCTAGCTGTCCAACGAGGAACTATGTGACCTTATAAATGGTTCATTCACGGATTTTGAATCAAGTTTCCAATAAAAATTCCAGGATTTTTTGTGACAGATTTACATTCTGAGGGAAACAAATGTAGGATGTAAACTCCGATTATACAGTAACATGCCTGTCGTTTTTATTAAACAAAAACTGATTTAGCTGTAAGTCGAATCTCCTTTAATAATACGTTTCGCTAATAGTAATATTATATTATGATTTTTTTTTATGAAGAAGTGACAGGAATGTCTCTTTAAAAAGTAAACGATGGCACATATTCCCTAATAAAACTGAATAGAAAGATAGAAAACATGAAATATCTGATTTAAGTAATATCAACTTAAGCTGTAAAAAAAATACGTCATGTGATTATATTTCTATGGAAAAATAGTTCGATTTCAATCATGATTTTATCAAGAAATAGTCATTTGTTGTTATGAAGGAAATTAAAAAAAAAGGACTTACTCCTTAACAAGTCTGGAGAAAAAAAAAAATGAAACGTATGATTTAAGAGCCACAACGTTTAATTAAGCCTTCAGTAACCGCTAAATACCACCTCGTAATGAATGTACTTTTTTCTTATTTTTTTTATATAATGGTCATACCATTGAACCGTCGCTGTTACGGGAAATTCTACAGCAACAGTAAAAAGGAAGAGATTCTTGAAACAATTTCTATTCCCTTTTTGCTTTTATTTCGTTTTATTTTTTATTTATTATTTTTTTTATTTATTATTTCTTTTAGTTAGATAAGTTGGGAATGAACTTCCCCCTATCTCTCGCATTAGATTAATGACCTGATGGTAAGTCGGAAAATGTGGGAAATTGAAGTTATATTGTAGTGTTTGCTTTTTTTTTCTAGTACCTGACTGTTTAAGAGTTTTTCTTTCTTTCTTTCTTTTTTGCCCCTCAGTAACTCCCCACAGAATGTCAAGGGTTTCAAGAATACAAATTAATTGAATTGAACTCGGAATTAATGCCAAAAGCCAAGCACAGGGACCTATGAGGTCCTTCAGCGCTGAAACGGAAACTGACAGGAAAAGGTTTGAAATGTTTAGCAGGAGTAAAACCTCAAAGCAGTTGCACTACAAACAAATTATTAGGAGAGGGTGGAAAGTAAGATGGAAGAATGAGAATATGAAAGGAAGTACTGTAAAGAAAATGAATGGGTTGCAGCTGGGGGCCGATAGTACGCTGCAAAGAACCTTACGTAATGCCAACAACAGTACCAGCACGAATGCACTAACGCCACAATCCCCCCCTACCCCCCCCCCCCCCCCTCCCCACCTCCATGAGGAAGAATACAAAAGAGGCTACTGGCAAGGAAAGGTAGTGAATGAAAATCGTTATCTACGGTGAATACTCCATACTTTATTCATCATACTGTTGTTTATCATCTTATCAACATTGTAATTTACATTGGAAGTAATTTTAATGACGATAATGACATTATGAAATATGTACAGCTGTTGTCATGTGTATGCCTATTGTTCTTATGCAACCCGCGTCATTAACGACATAAATATAAGGTAATGGTTAAGATTCCCCTAAATGTAATAATCTTAATATTTTCCTGAGCAATGAGTAACTGTTTAGGTATTTCAACAGCATTATGGAAATATCACCTTATATTACTTTTAGTGTTTGTTTTTTTTATCGATATTCCCTTTTGACAATAATTGATTTTAATGGATTATTATCAGTAGTATCGTTGTAAGTTCTCTTTCTGTAAAATTTGCACCATTGTAAGGCAACAGAAAGCTCAGACTCTTTATGGCTTTTTAGTTTTCTGTAAAAGAAAAACGACTGAGAAAGTTATATTTGTTCTTAAAAACTAGTGGCTGAGGGCTGCAAATTGGAATGATGATCACCCAACCTCCAATCTTCAAACTTACACAATTGCAGCTCTCCAGCCTCAGTCACTTTTATTTTATTGAAGGTTAAAGTTAGCCATGATACACTGTACAACAGTTTTCACTTGCTATGTTACAAACTGCTGAACTCACGTTTAAGCTAAATATTTGGACTTTGTATATTTTTCATATTTGGGACGTTCAAACATGCAAACAGTCTGAAATCGAATATTCATAGTAGTTAAAAAACCTCTAAAATAATTCAATAACTCTCTCTCTCTCTCTCTCTCTCTCAGCTTCATCTCTCTCTCTATTCTTCCTCTCTCTCTAGATCTCTTCTCTCTCTCTCTAAGTGAAATGTTACACCAAATGTTGCTTGTTCAGCCATGAAAGACAATAAGGTACTTCATCTGATATTTATAAGAGTTTGACGAAGAAGATAGGGGATAATTGCGACCTACTATTTTTTCCCAGCTCTGGCGAAATGCTCTACCATATTAAAGGCTTATAATTGATGAGACATTAATGTTTTACAAGTTCTGAGCGGTGGATAAACGATTGGTGAAGGTGACATTTTTATCTTATACAACACCCACAGAATTCTATTACTTCAGAAATGTCAGAGGATCCTCGTTCAGAGCATCTGAATTCTTCTGTATGACCGGAGGCGAAATAATGTCTTTTGAATTCACCGAGGTAGAAAATTTCATAATCAATCTTCGCAGAATATTTCCATGATCTTTTCACCAGTTCAGCGTTCGACTAGAATCGAGACTTGAGATATCTAAACCTCTGGAGTGTGATGAAAGGTACGTAATTAAGATAAATAGATAAAAAATTTGTATGGGTTTCAGATAACATGTCTACCTCTCTAAAGGGGATTCTGTAACGCCAAAAGAAATAAATGAAAATAAAATAAAAACAGACCTGATCCGACCTCAAACTTACTAGGGGCGCATGCTAAAATCTAAGGTCAAATAAAGCATTGTTTCACCAACGAAAATGAAAGTAAATATGTTATATTTTATTAGAAATTATTGTTCTGAACTGCATAACATGCACATTATTCATTTTTAACATTTTCATCCTTATAAAGAATTCATAAATATCCTATCCTAAAATTTCTGTCTTTAACTCAACGCAAAACAACTTTTTCAGACTATTCATGATTATCTATAAACCTTTCCTACACCCCAATAACAACAACAACAGCAACAAGGAAAGAAAGTTTGTAGAGCTACACCCTGAATAAGTGAAAAGAAAAGCTGAGACGGCAATATACACGCAGGTAGAGCAAAGAATATCATCTAACTATACAATCTAAAGCCAAACGTCCCAATAAAGGATGATGTGCTTAGGTTTGGAAAATTTCATCGAGACCGAGGGGTTCTTCCCATCCATAGCAATAATAGTCACCTAGCATCAATCTTCCAAAGATCATAAGGTGTTGCGGTCATTTTGAAGAATAATCATTGAGTTGATCAGCTTCTAGAGGAGTCCCTTCGGCCCCCAAGCTGCAACCTCTTTCATTCCTTTTACTGTACCTCAGTCCACATTGTCTTTCTTCCATCTTGCTTTCCACCATACCCTGACAATTGTTTCAATGTGCAACCGGAGTTTTCCACCATTGGTGTTTTCCTTTTAACTTCGCTCTCATTTCTCTCCAGCGGTGAATGCCCTCATAGGTCCAAGTGCTTGGCCTTTGCCCTAATTTTCATACTCACTTCTATACCATCCTAAGCAAACCTCTTGAGATTTATAGAATCTGTCAATTCAACCGTCTATTAATTTTTAATTTTTAATTTTTTATTTTTTTTATTGGATTGCACCTGGAGATCAGAAATTTAAAAATTACTTGAGCTACATGTTTGGCCGTTCGGTCTGATAAAAAAATAAACCTTCATAACAACGCACTTAATGTTAATGTCTGGAGTTCATATGAGCCTTCTTTTGTTCTTCACTAGAGCCGATTCTCAAATTTAAAACGAACTCCCTCGTAAGCTTGTATATATCACATCAAGGATTGAGACATTTAAAAGAAACGTGAGGAGAAAGGAAGTATTATCGTACAGTAATCGCCAATTTTACTAGAGAAACTTCATTAGAGGGATCGAGAAAGGGCAGTTGTCAGTAAAGAAATAGGTAAGCTCCAGGTCTCCAGGAAAACTTATTTCCCTGTGAGAGACGAAAACTCTTTCTAAATCGGTTTTTTATTTCTTCTTTTTGTAGCTTTAAACAGAGGATGTCAACAGCAACATTAAGATGGAGTATGATTGAGACAGATGTATATGGCGTCATTTTATATACTCGTATAAATACACATACACACACACCGCACACACAGATATACACACACACTCACCACACACACACACACAATATATATTATATATATATATATATATATTAATTATATATATATATATATATATAAGAGTAAATCATTTGTCACCCTTAATTCTGGCAGATCCAGAGTCCCTTAATCTTAATTTAAGCTATGCCCCTTAGAGACCCACAAAACCTGATATTCTGTTGCTTAACCTATTATATTCCAGACCAACAGCTGTTCCAGCTTTGACCGAAGATATGATCTTATAATATTGTATATATATATAATATATAATATATAGATATATATAATATATATATATACATACACAAAGAACATGTAAATCCCTGAAGACTGTAGAGAATCGTTACATTGCCTTTCCTATCTCCTTTATAATGTCAAAATCTCTCTCTCTCTTCTCATCTCTCCAATCCTCTCTTTTTCGCTCTCTCTCTCTCTCTCTCAGCAAAAGCTAATTAACTTCTCAGAGAGGCTCTCTTTGGCCACTCGCCAGAATGAATGGGGATTTAGGGTATTATCATTGTCCACCGTCATTATCATCTCTATACACCAAAAATATATATTTCAGTATTTGTGTTTTTATTCATACGTTCGAAATGTCCTTTTTAGAGTTTTTTTTCCGCAGAGACTATATAAGTGCATTTATTGCGATATACTCGACTAGCAGTGCATTTATATAAGTAGACAGTATTGCTACTTGGGACTGATGGCGTCAGGAGATCATGGCTTTAATTAGCAGCACACAGTGCATGAAGGCAAAGGAGCCCTTAACTCAATAAAGGGTTTGGGATCCAACTGCAGTAGAGAGATGCCCTGAAACAGAGAAGGCACTTCATTCTTGGCCCCTCTTCCAATCAGTTTTCTCTTTAGTTGGATGCATATGTTTTGAAAAAATAAAAGATACCAAAATGAGTGATACATCACAACCAGTCCACATAGGTGTTTAAGGACGTTGTGAAAAAAAAAGAATTGTATATAGAATTACCAGGAGGACACAAAGCTATTTCGTATGGAATTTAGGAAACGAGGCAGATTTCGTTGTCAGGACAACTGGTTTAACTGCATGATTTTTACTGAGAGAGAGAGAGTAGAGCGAGAGAGACGATAGACAGACAGAGAGAAAGCAGTTCTCTAACTGCATGATTTTGCAGAGGAGAGAGGGAGCGAGATAGAACGTCCTATAACTGCATTATTTTTACAGGAAGGAGAGATAGAGATAGCGAGAGAAGAGAGAGAAGAGAGATAGATTCTTTTAACTACTGATTTTACAAGGAGAAGAGAGAGTGACGTCTATAATGCTGATTTTACAGAGAGAGAGAGAGAGAGAGAGCGAGAGGGAGAGAGAGAGTCTTTTACTACATGATTTTACAGAGAGAGAGAGATAATCCCTATAACCTGCATGATTTTCCCAGAGAGAGAGAGAGAGGAGAGAAGAGAGTCTATAACCTGCATGATTTTTACAGAGAGAGAGAGAGAGAGAGTAGAGAGAGAGAGAGAGAGAAGAGAGAGAGAGAGAGAGCGAGCGAGAGAAGAGACACAAAGTCCTAAAACTGATGATTTTTTAGAGAGAGAGAGAGAGAGAGAGAGAGAGAAACCTCGGAATACAAGCTGTTTCAGAGAGCGCCCGATTGCCCCTCATTCTTTGGTGAGGATTTAATAACGATATTACGAGATCATGATCAAATGCAAACTACAACGATTATCGTAATTTTGTAACAAAGGTGAAAGGGGAAGAAGCTTTCAGATTATGGGAACAGTCCATTCCCCTTGCAAGAAGAGGACTCTTCCGGAACAGATGCGTGGAAAAATTATGTTGTTGAAAGGCCAGGCGATTACAAGTTGAAACATGAACTATATCATCTGTTCATAGAATGGCGTTATAACAAAAAGTCAATGCCAACGAGTTTTAGGCAAATGATATATATATATATATATATATATATTATATATATATATATATATATATAGAGTATATATATAGATGATATATATATATATATATAGTACACTTTTGATTAAGCTAGGACTATATATATCAAGTCGTCTACTAAAATGTTTTAATGGGCCTTTTATGTTTTAATACTTGAAGACGTCTCCTAGTTTTAACAGAAAATATATTTATATAATATATATATATATATATATATCTAGTATATATATATAATATATATATAGATATATATATATATACATTACATATAATTCTTCATGCGTAAGGAACCTTTTCAACTACAGTAACTGGTTGTTTTATTGCCAGGTGCATACATTGAGGGGTTGCCATTGTCTCCTATTGTTGACTCTGATGTGATCGTTACCCGTTCTGGCTTCTGCCTGATACCCTACAGTACATCCCGGAGATTTCAACCTATTGTTTTCCTAATGGATTGGAAACGGCATGGAAAATCTATAGTTTTATTGTCTGGTTTACATCGATGGGAGTTTTTGGGAAACATTTGATACTTTATCATTATTTACGTCAGTCATAAAATTAGGTTTTGCTATCAACAGCCATTGTTATTCACTGGGGTTTCGGAAATGTCATTTGCGAGAATATGATCAATTTGACACACACCATGTTTTAACACAAGGCAAAAGGGGTCAATAAAATTGAAAACAAGGAAATGAGGACGAAAGTTTCATCTTGAAATATCTTCTGTTTATACGTCCATATAATAATCATTTTATCAGATGCAAAAAAATTTTCTGTGCTTCCTCAATGTGGCCTTCGTTCAGTTTTCTTGTGATATTTGAATAACATACTGGAAGTCATTTGAGTTTTTTTTTTTTAATATGGAGATATTTATTTATTTATTTATCTATTTATTGATTTATTTGTTTATTTATTATAAAGGATTAGTTTAGCCAGACGTAAACATAAATCAAAGTCATTATGAGTTTTTTTTAATATGAGATATTTATTTATTTTTTTTTTTTTTTATTTAATTTTAATCATTCATTTTATTTATTAATTAATATAAGGAATTAGGTTTATCTAGACGTAACATAAATCAAAGTCCATTATGAGTTTTTTTGAATATGTATTTTACTTATTTCTTTTATTATTGCTTATTTAATTTGTTTATTTTACTTATTATTTATTTATTTTATTTATTTGTTATTTTTATTATAAAGGATTATTTATCAAACGTAACCATAAGTCCAAGTCCTGTATGTTTTTAATATGGGATTTATATTGATTTTACTTTTTTCCATTTATTCATTAATTTATGTATTAAATTTTTAATCTAGAGGATTAGTATATCTTTGACGTAAACATAAATGAAGTCATTATGAGTTTTTTTTAATATGAATTTATTATTTATTTATTTATTTGTTAAAAAGGATTACTTTATCCAGACGTAAACATAACCTCATTATAATTTCGAAATAAGGGGAGTAGGCCATTTTTCAAAGTTATACCCTTACCCTACAATATACGTCCGAATCAGCCAATGTATTGCCCTTGTATCTACTTGTATAATTTGCTTCTCAAGTCTAATCTATAGAAAACACTGATTTATTATGCCATATATGGAACAACTTGTAGATCGACATCGACATTAGAAAATGAGGGTCCATTGTAAAACTAAATTCCAAGACATGGTCTGATAATGTGGTGTCCTGGATGGTCTTATGTCATTCGGGAAATAGAGAGTAAACTGAGGATTTATCGAGGAATCCGGCATCAGTGTCTTGGCTGTGTTTCGAAGAGGTGTAGTGTTTTTAAATTGATATGCCGTTATCTGAGAGAATAGATGTGTCCCTGTGGGTAGGTTTGGAGTTCGTGGAATAAGTGAATAAGAAAATCCTTTTGGAAAGTTTTTAGTAGGGACCGATACGCTGGAATTGGCATGATTTTCAAGAATGATTTCGATCGGTATATTTGGAAAGAGAAAATGGGGGAGCGGTTTGTCAGATTTGTAAGCTGGTACAGAGTAATACGAAAGAGCAAGTTGGTGGATGCAAAGGTCTGACTTTCATCTGGTCAAAACGAAAGTAAAAGTAAGAATTTA
The DNA here is from genome assembly GCF_015104395.2 of Macrobrachium nipponense. Lineage (NCBI taxonomy): Eukaryota > Metazoa > Arthropoda > Malacostraca > Decapoda > Palaemonidae > Macrobrachium > Macrobrachium nipponense. The sequence continues at coordinate 30,190,354 of NC_087201.1, read as the reverse complement.
AATTAAAAGTTAAAAAAAAAAGATAGGGTGTAACAGGATTATGAAAAAAATAAAGATCCTACTTTACAACAATAGTAGTGAGGTCTAAAAGGCGTGCACATAAAACATTGAGACGATGATATAATATATTAAATATATCACAAAATGAAAAATTGAGATTGCTTAGTTGCAAAAACAATATGGACGATATGAACAATAACGTTATACAAGATTGGAGGAGTTTTCAGATCAAGTAGTGTTAAAGGAAAGGCCTACTCTGACTCCACTATGGCTGAGGAATGTTTTTTTGTAAAACAAAATTATCTGCTTCGCGTTAATGTAAACTGTTATGACAAGCTGGCCCTAGAATGAAATTTTGCAAAATGTAAGCATGTACCACCCTCTATAGGGTATGTAGGAGTCTGTGCCAGTAGCATGATACTTCGAAGATTTTATAGGATTCAAGGAGACAAGGAAACAGATCTAAATGATGAATGAGTGGTAAGGGATAAAGTCATTTTAGTGTTCTGAAAGTGAACCGTGAAGACATAAATAGTCGAAATGGAGGCTGTAGAATGGCCAGACACACGGAAAGGTCCTGTGGGCTGTGTGTTTTTAGTTATCTAAGTGTTTGCTAAACTGATAGATACGCATTGTGAAGTATGCACTGTTAACAGGGGTAGACTGGAGGGTGACTTAATATTGTGTCTTACTCCTTAACAATGGTAATTATGATTTACTGGGCTATTTCAGAATGGCATGGAAGGTTTATAAACTGAATAATACAGTAATAAGAAAGTTGTGGGATAAGAAAGTATGTTAGACTAGGTTGAGCCCGGAGCTTATTCTATGCCGAACAAAATTCTCTTTGTTTGTGGCGCTTTTAAAAGAAAAGCTCTCTCTCTCTCTCCTCTCCTCTTCTCTCTCTCATCTCTCTCTCTCTCTCTCTCTATAATTAGAATTATATATATATCTATTAGATATATACATATATATATAGTTATATATATAGATATATAGATATAATTGCGATATAAGCTATAATACTAGATAGATATATATACAGACATGAATGAGCCCTTTATACAATGAGCCTGATTCCGCGACATTATTACTATGTTTACCGACACACACACACACACACGACACACACACACCACCACACACATATATATATATATATATATGTGTGTGTGTGTGTGTTTGTGTGTGTGTGTGTGTGTGTGGTGTGTGTGTAAACATAGAATACTGTCGCTGAATCATGCTCTAATGATTACACAGGCATTCCTAGGATAATTGTGGCATGTGGTATTATCTAACTACCCCCTTTTATTATTTATTCCACTTTTTATTCAAGTTAATTTTTTTCCTTACATATGCAAAGCTTATAATCCTGGTTTTACGGTAGATGAATCAGGGACTGTAATACTTATTTCGGTGGAAAAATGCGAAGTACCGTTAGCTTCGACGAAAGTGAGATGTTATAAAAATTAAGTAAGAGTTCGGATGGAAACTCAAAAGTATAATATGTCAGGACGTTGTTAAGTTTTAACTTGTTTAGGGTGTTATAATTCAGGTGGGAGCCAGCCTAGGCCTGGTCCAGGACGTAAACCTGATTTGTTGGAATCATATAAACCTAGAGAGAGAAGAGAGAGATAGAGAGAGAGAGAGTAGAGAGAGAGAGAGAGAGGGATGAGAGAGAGAGGAGAGGAATGAATTTTATAATTGCAAATGCCATGGACGTGATGTGCATGTTGTAGATGTCAGTATTTATATTGTTTGGATCTATTTCTACATAGTTTTTTTCGAATAGATTATATATATATATATATATATATTTATATCTATTATATATATTATATATATATATATTGAATGCATATGTGTATTTTGTGTGTGTGTGTGTTTCTTTACAGACTCAGTTTTGATTCATAGGAGGTAGTGAAAATAGTAATTTGTTCTTAGCACTTTGAGAGATGCAATTTTAAGCCTCGTCTATGGACATAGGAAATGAAAGGTTTTGTCATTTCCACCCATACTGGTATACATATGACTTATTATCGTGGAAAAGAATACTATGGGGGCAAGGTATCTGGGGCACTAAAGCAGGTGGGGGTGGGAAGGAGGTGACATGTAAAAATAACCGAACAGTGTCTATTCCATAGATGTCGAGTTCTTTGAGATAATAGTGACTCTCCCAATGCCCTTTAAACCTACGTTGAACCCTGATTGAAAAAGCGTCGAGAGGGCTGAAATATAAAATGTAAGAAAAAAATGTCATATATCGTGTCTAATCCATAGTTTTTCAGGTCGCTAGATACCTGTTTAGCGCCTATCCAGCTTCGAAGTCGCTTGATGGATAGTGACACTCTTGAGCCCTTATGTCCCAGTTCAAGCCGATAGGAATATGGTATCGGGTGAGAATGGGTGTAATATAAAATGTCAAAAATGCTGGGAAATGTCACTGAAGTAACTATTTTAATATGAGAGAGAGAGAGAGAGAGAGAGAGAGAGAGAGAGAGAGAGAGTTATGCGTTGTCATTCACAATTCTCCCGGGCAGGGTCGGGCTGGTCTGTGTGTCTACATGCACACACACATACACACACACACACACACACACACATATTATATATATATATATACTATTATTATATTGTCAATATGTATATATATATCTATTATTATATATATATATATATATATATATATCTACATATATATGTGTGTGTGGTGTGTGTGTGTGTGTGTGTGTGTGTGTGTGTGTATACTCATTTAGATGCTGCACAATTTCCACTGAATTGAATTGTTTTGTAATCGGCTTTGTCTCTGTAGTATACGTACGAACCTTTAGGTATTCATCTTAAGGCAAAATAATTAATGACAGGAGTTGCTCCGTTAAATATTAAAATTTTATGTCTCAAATAACTGATTTAATCAGGCCTGGGAAACAACGGTGACTCCATTCATAAATAATTGTCAACCACAGTAGAATTGAATCAATGTAATTACGCGAGGAAAACCTTTTTTGGTTGTTATTAATCAGCGTTCGGAAATGATGCACACCATGATGAATGCAACGACGGATTCAGTTTGAACATATATGGATATTTTCGTGATTGAGTATCGCTACTAATCGTAACTAAACCATCCAAATATTGATGCCCAATCACCAAACCTTACGCTTTTCAACTAACTGCTAAAAGAGCTTACATGACAGCCCATGCTCCTTTTTTTTTGTCAAATACCTCTAGTTTATATTTAGCCATTTATTTTTCATTGGTTTACATTCTCATGTTTCCAAAAGACTATGCAAAGGTTATACTTTCAAAAATCATCGATACTTAATAAGAATGAACTTTTTACTTGTAAAGTAAAGTTCAGATATATATTAATCTATAATATATATATATATAATATATATATATATTATAT
>NC_087201.1:30166942-30184442 GCF_015104395.2 Macrobrachium nipponense | reverse complement strand
TATATCATATATATATATTGATTTATGATTGAAATACTCAAAACACAGTCACGTTAAAGCATTGTGATATTGAATAGTGGACGAGACGTTTTGCATTATTCATAGCTTCCATTTCGTATATTCATAAGGAAACATTTAATGTTTACATTTTAGACCTACTTCCTACGTGTTCAGTTACACAAAACATTTATCAGTTTGACAATTTGAAGAGTGGAAGGCTAACTGGCGGGATTATTGAATCGAGTGAGGGTCACTGACATATTGTTACCTTTAACTGAGGCTGAACTTAAAGATTTTGATAATCTATATATTTTTAATATAATCAATCGAAAGGAATTGCGATAAAACTGTTTTATGAATCCTTCTCGTACTTCTCGCATTCGTTTATTTTTTTCTGTTATTGGACCTTTCATTCTACCTCACGATATATTCACCATTTGAAAGTTGTACTTTCCAACTCTCCAGGGACGAGTACTTGAATTATGCAGCGTCAAATCTTAATGTTGGTTAGATATGCTAAGATAATCTAAGTAATGGATTAGAATGGCATTAAAAATGTGTTCAAAATCACTTATATTCATATATCGTCTTCCTTTTTCAAAGTTATTCGGCACAAAGCAAGAAATGGCTGTCTAACAAATCCCAAAAAATGGATATACCCGCTTATCAAAAAGGAAAGGTTTTACATCTATCGAAAATTAAACCCTCATTTCAGAGGATTCTTAAGGAAAACCTTATATATGATTCGGCCCCTGGGGGTTCTGATGGCAAAATTCTCCCATTCGCTATGTCCCCCAACCCCCATCCACCTTTAAAGATTTTAACTCTAAATTTCGAAGGAAGACGTTGCTCAGTTGCCATGTTCGTCTCATCGAAAAGGTCTTCGATCGATATGCTTTCGATGACTGACCGAGCAACCTAATAACATTGCTCTCGTTCGTCCATTTTCTCCAACTCTCTCTCTCTCTCTCTCTCTCTCTCTCTCTCTTCAAGAATGACTTGTTACCATGTCATACAATGACGAATTCCTTCGCTGCATATCAGTGTGCATTCAAAATAATGTTAGTTACAACCCTATCTGTTTTAGCTCTCTCTCTCTCTCTCTCTCTCTCTCTCTCTCTCTCTCTCTCTCTCTCTCTCTCTCTACTGCAGGGTTTCTTAACTTTTTGATGACTCCAGACCCACAATTATTTGTCCAATATGGTTCCATATCCCCTTTGCTTCTTGAGTCCTATTTGTTGACAATATAACTAAATATAATGAATAGCTATGATTAGAACATAGAATAAAATCAAAGCTATTTATAGTTTTATACAGCTATTTATTTACAAAAATGTACCCATGTGTACATTGACATATTAAAATCAAATATATATATATATATATAGATATATATATATATATATATATATATATATATATATATATATACATCCAGAAATCAAGTCCCTGGATACTCCTTGTTAAGAACCGCTGCTCTATCAGATGCCGAATAATGACCTTCTTGGCTGTGCCAAACTTTTTGGGTGGCACTCTTTAAATTTAATACAAAGGACCGGGAAGTGATTGGATTTATTTCCAAGGGAATTTTGCTTGGCTCAGTAATCCCCTCCTGAATTATGGAGACATTACTTCTGGAGGAGGCCAAACAATCTTCAGGTAATACAATTTTTCAACATATTTTTCCCTCCTCATCGACTCTCGATCACGAAGGAAATACGCCGATTCCCAGCTGACCTCCTTTCGAGTTATACGACGGTCGTATGTTTTCATTAATTTTTTTTATCTTTTAAGGTTTGATATGCCGTATTGTCTCATTCGTTTACATTGTTCCGTATATAGATTAGTCTTTATGAGCTCATATTATTATATTTAAATGTCATCTAAATTATAATATCATATGCATATTTCAGATGTCACAATAATTCAACTTGGGAGTAGTCTGATTAGTATCGTACAGATACAGAACAATTGCTTTTCCGTTGTTCGCATGATACAGCCACATAAAATTAGCAGATAACTTTATGAACTTTACCGATTTTATGCAGATTTAAGTATACCTATTCACAATTATTATCGTGGAGGTACTTGGCAACTATACTATGCAAGTTGGTGATAATAATGAACGTAAATCATGAGCGTCATCGTAAGACAAAATATCTACGTGACAATTTCAATTCTGCGGAAGTTTCTGTACATTAGACCCTTTACATTTCTCATATATTACAATGTACATAGCGATATAGCGTATCATAAACGCAAACCCAGTTATGGTGTGTATCTGGGTTAAAAACAACACTATAATGTATTTGATACTGTAGTTTTCCAGAATACAAAACTGTTATAAACAGGGAGCTTTCGACCGTTTGCGCAGCGGTCTTCTTGACTGAATGCAGCATCATGTTCATTATTGTGGCTTTTTATCTCATTATCTCTTGTCACGACATGGTGATACATCGTAGATAAGAGTGTATCTGTCCACCCACACCTACTGAGGCAGAATTACATTATAGTAATCATTTAAATCATTCTTTGTGCATTTAAAAGATCTCGTTTCGTCGAAAGTGTGTCTGCATATATACTGTATTCAGTAAACTGCTGCTATATTTTTATTTCTCTTTTTTTACACGTCCTGAAACTCAATATAGCTCTTAACGTCATTTCTCTTGGTTAACATTTCGTCCTGTTAATGAGTTTTGTAATGATATACGAATCAACATATGAAAATGGTGCTCGAATCAACATTTGAAATGGGGCTATAAGCAACATATGAAATGGTACTGGAATCAACTTATAAAATGGTACTAGAATCAACTTATAAAATGGTGTTCGAATCAACAAATGAAATGGTGCTCGAATGAGCATATGAAATGGTGCTAGAATCAACATATGAAATGGTGCTAGAATCAACATATGAAATGGTGCTAGAATCAACATATGAAATGGTACTAGATTCAACATATGAAATGGGGCTAGAATCAACATATGAAATGGTACTAGAATCAACATATGAAATGGGGCTAGAATCAACATATGAAATGGTACTAGAATCAACATATGAAATGGGGCCAGAATCAACATATGAAATGATACTCGAATCAACATATGAAATGGTGCTAGAATCAACATATGAAATGGTACTAGAATCAACATATGAAATGGGGCTAGAATCAACATATGAAATGGTACTAGAATCAACATATGAAATGGGGCTGGAATCAACATATGAAATGGTACTAGAATCAACATATGAAATGGTACTAGAATCAACATATGAAATGGGGCTGGAATCAACATATGAAATGGTACTCGAATCAACATATGAAATGGTACTCGAATCAACATATGAAATGGTACTAGAATCAACATATGAAATGGTACTAGAATCAACATATGAAATGGTGCTAGAATCAACATATGAAATGGTGCTAGGAATCAACATATGATGGTAAACTAGATTCAACATATGAAATGGGGCTAGAATCAACAACTATGAAATGGTACTAGAATCAACATATGAAATGGGCTAGTCAACTATGAAATGGTACTAGAATCAACATATGAAATGGGGCCAGAATCAAAATATGATGATACTCGAATCAACATATTGAAATGGTGCTAGAATCAACATATGAAATGGTGGTACTAGAATCAACATATGAAATGGCTAGAATCAACATATGAAATGGTATATAGAATACAGAATCATGGGGACTGATGGTGCTGGATAATCAACATATGAAATGGTACTAGAATCAACATGATGAAATGGTAACTCTAGAATCAACATATGAAATGGGGCTGGAATCAACAACATGGATGAAACTGGTACTCGCAATCAACATATGAAATGGTACTAGAAATCAACATATGATGGTACTGGTAACTCGAATCAACATATGAAATGGTGCTCGAATCAACATATGAAATGGTACTCGAATCAACATATGAAATGGTGCTCGAATCAACATATGAAATTGGGCTGGAATCAACATATGAAATTGTAATAGAATCAACATATGAAATGGTACTAGAATCAACATATGAAATGGGGCTGGAATCAACATATGAAATGGTACTAGAATTAACAAATGAAATGGTATTAGAATCAACATATGAAATGGTACTAGAATCAACATATGAAATGGTACTAGAATCAACAAATAAAAAGGATGCTAGAATCAGCATATGATATGGTGTTAGAATCAACATGTGAAATGGTGCTAATTTCAGGAATTGTTTCTTAATTTTATTTAGCATTAATGTTAATTACTTTTAAAACTACTGTGATGACATTGTTATTTAATGACCGTATAAATCTTCCTTCACATGGGCTGTGCTATCACATTATTAATATTCATATAGGTTTCGAAAAATCACCAGAAATATTCTAATACTAAGCGCTCGCAGAACTCTGGTATTACACGTGTCTAATTAAGTCTTGCTTATCCTGTGTCACTTGTAATAATATATACGTGTAAATTGTCATTTACACGGCAGTTGCAGAAATAATGAACTGAAGTAAATCAGATTGTGAGAAGAGGCCGACGGGGAGGGGAGTAATTAGAATCACATGGTTATAGAAAAATAGTTTTTTCCTGATTTTCGTACGGTCACTTTTAGCCTCGGTAAGATTATCAACCAATGCCCTACTGTCATTTGTTACTCTTGCTTTACGCTGTGGGTGAATCATTGGCAATAAGCACAGCTAATGCATGTGAACATATATTAACTAAACAGTTATGACAGATAGTACGTTTTATTCATAGTCACTGATAGGAAAATCATTATTATGTCAAAAAGCAATAACGGCGCACTGATGTGGAGGGTCCAAACTTATAATACTGTGGCAAAAATCGTTTCTGTAATTGTAAAACGCGTGCCTAAAATAACCAATTAAATAAAGGGGGGGTATTCGTTGTTGTCATACTCCATTGCCAAAAGGACCAGGACCACACCACACAGCGTTTCGTCCGCTCCTGCTGACAATTGGAGCCTATTCTCAATTCCATTGTGCCGGATAATAGAAACATTTATCAACAGTTTACAGCCTGCGATAAATTCGCCAGCGACGATATATACGACGAAAGTCATGATATACTGACGACGTAATATTCTACCATTCTCATAGCATGTCTAATTTTATATTACATTGGAGTGAGGTATCTAGGAAGATAGTATTTCGAGGGGGATGGGTCATTATATACAAGGGCATATTTATCTCTTTATATACATACATGCACACACACACCACACACACAGGATCACACACACACGTCGACAAATATATATATATATATAATATATATATTATATAGTTATATAATAATTATAATACACATATCATATATATCTTATTTATACATATATATATATTTAGATATATAGATTATTATATATCTATTATATATACTAGATAATTAACATACAAATATACATATACATATATTATATAATATATATTATAATTATATAGAATATATCACATATACATAACATATATATATATATATATATAGTAATAATAATATATACATATATAATATACATATATATATACATAGATATTACATATACATACATATGTATATATATATATAATATATATATATATTTAATATATATATATATTATAATGTATATATTGATTTATTAGGATAAAACTCTAATAACTCTGTAACAGGCCCAAAAGGGGGGACTAAAACCCATTCTTGACGACATACAATCATTTATTTCTCTTGAGAAGATAGTGAATTCGATAGTGTAATGTGACTCCATCATTAAAGACATAAAGATTTCCCTGTATATACACACAAAACTTGAATCTATTAACATAAATGGTGGGTTGTGGTGTCAACAGGTCTACGGAATTTACAGATACATAATAAAAAAAAACTAACCTCTGTGATGTTTGATGAAAAATGTTAGCAGTAACATTTAGCTCTTTGAGTTGAGTTTTTCCGAGGTTTAGATAAATAAGTCCCAAAGCGGAATGCTTGACTTTATAGTCTGGGTCAAAGGTTAAATAGCATACGTTGCGTCGTGCAGTTAAGAGCGAAGTGTCAAGGATGAAGTTTTAAACTGTAACATCTGTAAGCTAATGCGAAACAAAGTTCACGGTAAATCCCTATTGTTTGCAACCGTTTGCTCATAGTCATCAATTTTACCTAGACGCCAGTGGGGCAATGTGTTGACAGGACTCACTCCATCTTAACATAATACCGGACTAGGCTACCGTCACTGACAGTCCTGATATATCCTCCAGGCTGACGCTGGGTTTTCGGAATCCACGCGAGGACGAAATTGGTTATCGACTAAAAAAATTCCCCACCCTTCGGTTAACGTATTATGAAAAAATATTAATTAACGACGGGTGGAGCGAATTGGATATTAAAAGATTATTTTGTAGCTATAAAGATATATATAGAATATATATCTATATATATATATAATATTAATATTATAGTAATATATATATATATATATTATTATTATTTAACGAAAACAGGGTCAAAGAAGTAGTAATTCCTGAATTTTCCTAGTATCAAGAATCATGCCGCCAACCAAATTGCAAAATAAAATGTATTGAACAAACGCACTTCTCGAATAATAGGGCACAATTAAAGCACCTTAAAACCCAGAACCACCTAACTAACCTTGGAATCGTTAATTATCGAAAAGACTGGTTCCCCACCCCCATTGAATAACAAAACACCTCTGGCTTTCACCTCTCACATCTGGGCATAGTCAAACTGTCTTGGACCTGGCTCTCTCAAAAATCATTCCTTGCTTTCCTTTTCCCATTCTAGTTGGTCGGTAACTCAGTGGGATTCTTCTTCTTCTTTCTTTTTTAACTATTTATATTTTTATTGCATTTTAACATGAATACTATTGTGAATTCTTATTTTGTTTTTTGTTTTAATATATGCATTTCTTTTCTTTTAACAGACTGAAGATACACAAAGTTTTATGGTGCGAAACGTTTTTATAATAAATCTTTGGCCTTAGTTATGAAAGTATCAATGGAACCTTCCTGAAACACCTTATTAATATATATATATGTAATAATATATAGAATATATATTATATATATATATATATAATATAGTATATATATATATAATATAGAGAGAGAGAGAACGAGAGAGAGAGAGATGGAGGAGGAGAGAGAGAGAGAGAGGAAAAGAGCAAGTATAAAGATGCTTATTTCAGTATCGAATTACACACAGAATATTTATCTTTGAGACGATCGAAATCGTTACAGCACATTAATCATGTTTACCATGGACTGTGCAGCACGTGGCAGAATTTTATTACCCATATGTATATGCGAGTGTTTGGATTTGCATAGTCATACGAATATATGGTTATGTTTATAGAACTACTTTATGTTTGCCAGCGTAGATATGTATGATCATATAGAAAAATATGTACATAACGGACTAAAGCATAATGCCTTTAACTATATATAACATTGCCAGTTAAACTTATTTAGAAAAAAAATGTAAAGCAAAATTTTATTACCTCTTGAATTATAAAAAAGGTTAGACGACACGTGTGAATGATATTGACACAAATACGATTGACAGGTTAATAAAAAAAAATCGACTTTCCTGATATACAATTGATGAGTCTCCAAAATGCATGACTTCTGCATGACAGCTGTAAAGTTCTTCAGAGATGATGAGAGATTTATTTATGCATATAAAAAAAAAAGATAAAACATGTCACTCATCACAATTAGGCTGTTTGTACTTTTCTAGGTAATGGATAAGAAAATAATAATCTTTTCTAATAAATGACTTAATATGTTAAAAGATGACAAATCGCCATTCCCCCATTTGGTGGTCCGAAATATAGATATACACATATACATCATTATATATATAATATATATAGAGTATATATTATATATATACCATACATATATATATATTTATTATTTATTTATTTATTTTATACATCACACCCACACACTAATATATAGCTATATATATATATTCATATAGTTATATATATACATATATATAATAATATCTATATATATTATATATCAGGGTTAGTTACCTGCCTTAATGTGTACGACGTCAGATTTATTATTCCCCGCAATGATTCAGGTATCTATTCTCAATGATCGTGAATGTTTTTTAAGAATGAAAAAATCTAAAAAATTGAATGAGATGTGTAACGTTGAATTACGAACTGTTATGACAAGTCAGGCGTTCCTTCCTTAGGAATTGAAATTGTTTTGTTCCCTCCCAGTCGTGACTACAGGAATAAAATACGTCAATTATTCCTCGGATATGAAACATTCCTCCCACTCTGCTAATAAAAGATGATCTCGTAAGAACCCCCTACCTGGTTATAGTCAAGAAGGTTCGTCCTAAATATATGCAACGTACGACGCACTGTCATGAAACGTAATCAAGACGTTCACTGAATAATATCCTCACTTGTTTCAAACTGGATAGATTGAAGGGGACTGAGAGATCAGATGATATCCCTGTCAGTGCCGTGGACGAATATTGTGTCTTGACGCATGATAAAGTTGTTGCAGAAACGGCGTCGTAACAAGCAAATTTTAATGGGACCAATCCCAGAGGGGACCGCCTTCTTCCAGTGACGTACTACAATCATACAATCACAAAGCTCAGACGCGACGTCAACGTTACAATATTGATTCTTACATGAAACCCCAAACGAAATCAAATCTCGTACCATCTAATATTATATAAAGTTTCTCATAATGAGACGTCATGAGAATTTCAGATCTTACCTCAAATCTGTCATGGTAAAAATTCTGAGAAAGTGGCAGATTACGAACCAAGTACGAACAGATTATAGATTTCCTCGTTTTTGAACGAGTTCCGTTACGTGGCTGGACTTGCTAATCGCCAGGGTCCAGTGGGGTTCGGTTTTTCTCCGCTATGCCCATCCTGCCAACGTGATTTATCGAGGAAGGAATTTAGTTTTCTGATGATTAGAATTTCACTTCTCGGTTTGCTGTGGGTCCCGTTGTTTTTAAGTAACCGATTGGTTCCTAGCCACGTCAAAATATCTAATCCTTCGGGCAAGCCCTGTGAGAGCTGTTAATCAGCTCAGTGGTCTAGTAAAGGTAAGACATACTTAACCACCGAGCGTTAGGTTAAACTATATGTCCGAAAAAGGAAACGGACAAAGCCTGGACGACCGAAAAGACGATGGTTGGATTTCGTCTGCTTTTGATCCAATTGCCGTCGACGGCCTCGTACGGGGATCAGTCGAGCATTAAACCTCGCCTGGAAGCGAATAAGAATTGATGATCTTTTACCGCCATTAGTTAATTGGCGATCGCGCTAATGGGTGTTATCTGGGTCTTATGAAGGCTTACTCTCCTAATGGGACTGTCGGTCATCGAAATACGACCTTCGGGGGGAAATACCGTTTGAAAAATCGTTCTCTGGCATTTCGTGGTTCATTCGTTTTCGGTCTGGAAGTCATATTGGTTATCATATGTGGAGATATTTCAGTGTGGATAAGCAATCGTAGATAGAATAACAAAGGCGTACGTTAACAAATATATCATCCGTATCCTTTCTCTAGTGAAACAATGAAAATGTCACCATGTTTGGTGACTTACCTTGATCCAGTGTCTTTGCTACGAGGAGGGTGAAAACTCTCTTGCACACCGAACATCACAGAACCAAGGGTTCGAAAATAAACTTTTTTATCTTTCATTTCTAGGAATATTAAGAATTCCAATGACTTGTGATATATCAATTTTATTTTCAATAGGTTTCCGATGATGAAATGTATCACCCTAGAATTAGAAGTATTTTTTTTCTTTATATGATTTGTGGAGTGATAATCATAACGCAGAAGTACAAAATTATACCCTATTTCAACTTTTAAAAATATTCTGCTTAAAATACTTCAGTTTTAGAACTGAAATAAATTTTAAGCATTCTAGATATTTAGTTATGACAATATGATTTCGTAATCATTTTGGGCCTATTTATTTTAATGGGTAACTTATCTGAAGCACATGAACTAAATAGAGATAAAAAGGGAAAATATTACCACAAAATTCTAACACTAAAACTTTTAAAATTTCCAAGTCCAGTTCTGTTAGTCAATATACGCAAGGCCCCTCTTCCCTACACCCCTGCCCCACAGAGAATATCTAATTTTACTTTCTGGAATAAGAACCAAAAGCAAATCACTGACTTAGGCGTATCGCCATGTATTTCGTGATAAAATAATCTCATTCTGTTTACTTTTCAAGATTTGTTTACGCTTTTCTTTTTTGCCAGTGCCTTTAGCTTGACTGACAAAAATACGAAGGTGAAATTGTAATTATTGCCTGCGTTCCATTATCTTTAAACTTTCAGGAGGCGGGTTTTTAATAACGTACTGGAAGGTCTGTCTTTTAACGGTTATCACCTGCTTGAGGAATTAAGAAACGCAGTGAAAAACCCTAAACCAACCTACACTCGGCACACGCACCCACCCCCACACACACCAATATAGCTATATATATATAGATTATATATATAGATCATATATAGTATATATAGCTATATATATAAAAGATTATAATAATATATATATATAGGGTATGTATATGTGTGTCTATATATAACAGAATGATATATATATATAGTATACATATATATATAAGTTTAATAAAAAATATTGATAGAAGATAGATAGAGAAGAGAGATACCAGATATATATATAGCTTATATAGATATATATATAGATTATAGACTAGATATAGATGGTATATATTATTATTATATATATATAATATAATATATATATATATAGAATCAAAATATATATATATATTATATAGATATTATAATATATATATTATATAGCTATATTTATACATATATATATTTATACCATCTAGATTACGATAATATATATATATATATATTATATCATATATATTATATAGATAGATTAGAGATAGATAGAAACACATTATAATATATAATACTATAATATATATATATAGATATATTATATTTATATATATAGAATATAGATACATATATATAATATATATATATACTATTATATATAATATATATATATTATAAATATATATTTTTATTATATTATTAACCTATCCGCTGCCCACCCCAAACTATTACCAGCGAAGGGAGGTCGCCCACCCCCCCGGCTATTTATTTAATATTTGGTATGCGTATAGCCATTCGCGTAACGGCGAAACTGGTAACTCTCACTTCTTCTCGCTCTCTCTCTCTCTCTCTCTTCTCTCGTCTCTCCTCTCTCTTCCTCATTCTCTACTCTCTCATCTCTCCATTCCATCAGGTTTATCAAATCAGAGTCGGAGTTACAAAAAACCAAAAAAAAATAATGTTATTCAAAGTAAAGTAACTAGTTGAATAACTCACAAGTTCTTACAAGAATCATCAATTGTTAATGAAAAATACTTTTGCTACGTTCTCACAGACAAACCAAACTCAGATAACCCCCTGGTATTTAAATGTCTTAATCAGTAATTAGCACACCCACCAAATTAATCTTCTTCTCCAAAATAAACAGTTCCCCCTCACTAGGAACACTCTGTCCCCTAGGACAACCTCGGCCCCCATCACTAGAACAACCCTCCTGGCCCCCTTCACTAGAACCTGCCATGTTTTTAAAAGGACCGATGGAGCAACACACTAGGAGCAGCACACCACCAATTGCAAAATGAGAAAGTCAAAAGGTTTAAACAAAATGGCAACAATCCTTTACAAAATTTCAAACAGACAACCAAACCATCCTTTGGCTAAAAGTTATGATAATCCACCCAGTTGCAGCCTGGAACTTTAACAACCTGAAAACAAATAAAAGGCACTTTCTCAGAAGCTATAACCCAGCAAGTTCGCCTTTTCGTCCCCATAGCTGGTCTCCCCAGTTCTCCGGCCTAAACCAAGCCACTAAGAATAATGACATTAGTTCGTACACGAACATATGAATTCACACTCATCGTAACGGGTCACAGCCAGTTTTTTCAAAAGGCACCTTGAACAAAAGCCCGCATGAAACTCACAATTATCCACAGAACGAACATTGACCCGTTTAGGGTTAAGCATCTTCGTTTCACCACCATCCCAGAAAGAGATGTCAGCCTTTCTCAGGTCGTCGCTTCGGGACTCTGTCTTCTATGGGAAGTTAAATATGATTGAATCGTGTTAAATTCCTAAAAGAAAGTCACCCAACGAAAACAGATTATCAGTCCTTATTTATAAACCATATATATATTATATATATAGATATATATATATATACTATATATTATAAGATTAAGATATATAGTATATATCTTCAGATTAGATAGATATCAATATATGAGATATATATATATAATAATTATTATATAGAGTAGAGATAATCGGAATACCTCGATAAGATATATATGATACTATGAATATTATTTCAATATATATTATATATACGATAAATTATATACATATAATTATATACCATATAGATACATAGAAGATTAGATATATACATACATTACCTTAATATAATATATATAATAGAATTACTATATATATATATAGTTATAGAGAGATAGAGTATTAATATAGATACCATATATTATATTATATATTATATATATATGTATATAGATTATATATCAATAGTATATATTCATTTATATATTAGATATAATGATAGATACATAGTATATCTATATAGATATATTTAATATATATATATATATATATATGAGCGAATGATATAAATACATAATATTAAATATATTATATATATAATTATTATATTAAAATATTAAATATATTTATATATATATATATATAATATATTATATATAATTATACACACACACACACACACACACTTGGATCTTCCAAGGCTTTGTAGTGACAAGCGCAATCCAAAAAAAAAAAACCAAAAAAAAAAAATAGGGAAAAACAAGGAGAAAGAATTTAAGAAGTTAAGAAGGGCATTGTGGGTTGTACGCCAATATCTTGATAGAGAGGGTAAGACTTACGACAGATGGTCTGGCAAGTGAAGAATAGTGTGGGTTTAGACAGAGAAGAGAGTGTATAAACCAACTGTTGGTTTATACACTAAGGTAATATGTTAGAGAAGGATAAAAACAATTTTGATTTTTTTTGGTAAATGAACCCTCTTCAAATGGAAACAAACCCACAGAGGCCCACTGACTAAAAATTCAAGCCTCCAAAGAATATGGCATTCGCTTGAAAGTAACCAAAGGTACTAGGAGACACAGAAAGGAAAAATTAAATGAAACTTATAAAGCACAACGAACGCTCTAGAACTATAAAGGTACTAATGCATGAGAGGTCTACCTTGATGGCTTTCAATGTGGTCCTCTGGGACCAATATTCTCAATAGTTGTTTAATATTTTCATGGCAAGGAACAGTGTAAACAAAATGCAGAGTTTAGTGAAATTTGTAGGGTTTGCAAGAGAGAAAGTTGAGGTTAAATGTGAGTAAATATAAGGTTATGGAGTAAATACGAAAAGGCAGGAACACCACAAAAAAAAAAAAACAAAAAAAAAAAAAAAAAAAAAAAAAAAAAAAAAAGTTGGATCTATGAACGTTAGTGTGGACGGTGAGAGAATGGAGTAGTCTTATTAGTGTATGGGAGAAATGATTTTGGATGACGATGTGATAAGAGAAAAGGTGAGTTACGTAGTAAGTGAACCATGGAAGGTAGGAATTTCTTGCAATAACAAGGTGTGATCCTACCTCCAGCTTACTTGGGGCACGTGCTAAGAAATCCGCACGGTCTAAAACTGAGCCTTCGTTTCCACCGATGGAAAGATCAAGATAAATACGCTTTATTAATACATAAATCAATCGTTCAATACTGTTTAACATGAACGCTGGTTTTTTTTCCTACATTTTCATTCTAATAAATAAATCATAAATATTATATCCTAAAATTCCTGTATCTTCAACTCAACGCGAAACACCTTTTTCAGACCTTTTTAGTCTCTTCCATAGAACATTTCCTACCCCGCCCCCTTACAAAAGAACAACAAGAATAACCCAAAACAACAAGTAAAGTAGTTTTGTTTTAGGCTTACTCCCCGAGTAAGCCGAAAATACCAGTCTTATAAAGCTTATAAAATTTTAAAGAAGTGAAACACGAACAATGTAAAGAAAGAATTAACGTTACCAGATTCAAAAACTGTAAACAAGAAATATTTCCAACGTTCTACCTAAACCTTACGATCGACAGAATTAATTTACTTAAGAAAGAATAAGAGAAAAGATGAGCAGAAAGGCTGTGAAACAACGAATGTCTGTCTGTCCTCTGCTCTCTCCTCCTCTTCCTTTCCCCCCTCTCTCTCCTCTCTCTCTCCAGTTTTATCTGGCTCTGTCTGCCGGGCAGCCCGTATCTTCGTGACAGTCAATCCGCCTTTATCGGACTAACTATTTTCGTGATGTCTATCTGCATGAAGGCATTGATTGCGCTATGCTAAGGCAATGGATGAGAGAGGAGGCCGGCTGATGAATCACAAATTTAGGATCATTTTCAGACATAAATTTTTTGGAAATTTGACACCCAGAGAGTAGGTATTTTTTTTATAATAAACGAAGCATATAAGAAATTTCTGTCAAATTAAGGATGTAAAATTCTAAATGAATACATATATACATTCACACTTGCAAATGTATATGTATATATATATATAGATATATAGATTATATAATCATAATACACTATATATATATATATATATATACACAATAACATATATATACACACACAACCAACCCACCCACACACACACACACATCAGACATAGATATACTATATATATTATATATTATATATATATATATTATATAGTTATGTATATTATTATAATAGTATAGGAGGTATGTCATATAGATGCATTTACAGCACATTATGGCGTTTAGAAGAATAGGGCAAAAACTGTTGTATCTATTTATTTACTCCTGCCCCAGCAGCTGTTGGTCCATTAACGCACTGACTTTTATATTTTTAATATAAAACAAATAAAAAAAAATCTAATAAAAACTACCCCACTCATATATTGGTATCGCAGCCATAAAAGTGAAATTTTTATGATGATAATGAAATTGGTCTTGGGGACACGTGAATATCCAAAAACAAGGCTGTAGCAGGTGTGGTGGCCTCAACCGCCTTCAGGAAAATGCCACATAATGATCAAAGTTATGTTACCCAGGTGAGGAAGGAAACAGCATCTTTGATCAATTCATCTCAAGGATGCTTTTGTAACGTGTATCCACAAAATGGTGATTGCCTGGTTCGATCGTAGCCATTGGGATTGTTTTATCGAGCTTGGCTAAGCAGAAATTGTATCGAGGGGTACATCAGTTCCGTCCGCTGGGCGTTTTCAACCTCGTAGATTATGCTGTTCCCTGCCCTAAAGAAAGGTATTTGTCTTTCTCTTATGGGCAGCGATTAAACTGGTTCAACCAAAGACTCTTAGCAATACTTTCTATGAGGGTACATGGAGGTTTTTATTTCCTTCTACATTTCGTCCAGGAAAATAAGTATACAGGAATTATGGAAGTGCGCCTTAAAATAACAGATACCAAACGCGCGTTGGTATTCACCAAGAACTGCTTCCGAGAAAAGTCATACCTAAAGAGCTTATTTCGGAGCGGTCATCGTCATATCTGCGCATTGGAGTGCTGTGTCGTTTGCTGTTCTTAGATCCATGTCCGAACTAGTGGGCCCTAGTGGGCAACTACATAAGATGTGATTCATATTGGTTTCCCCCCAGGGGCATTCAGCACCATTTGTGTAACCCCATCTCTGGAGGTTATCCCCATTCCTACCAACTTCTGTTCTTCCTCTACTCAGGGTGACCCATTTCCTTCTGGTGAGGGAGAATCCACAGGGCAGGTCTTCACTAGGGTCAGGGAGGGCATTATTATAGTAGAATCACATCAACCGTGCATATGATGTCTAGGCCCGTCCCTAACGACGCTCCTGATTGGGTGTTGATAAGCCAATCACAGGGCTGGAAACTCTCAGTCTTTCGAGAGAGTTCACTAAGGCAGTATGTATATTCCGCCTCTCCTGAGGGATACGTCTTTCAAAAGATGTGGAACATACATCCTACCTATGTGAACTTTCGAGAGACTGAGAGATTCTAACCCTGGGATTGGCTTATCAACAACCAATCAGAAGCGTCGTAAGGGAAAGGCCTAACATCACATGCACGGTTGATGTGAATCTACTATGGTAGTCTGATTGTCGCTCTCTCTCCATTTCTGCAGTCTGTATTTTGATAGGTCTGGGGACTCTGGTTCTTTCACTGTCATGAAGCTCTTACGTGATTTTGTAGTGATAAGGTACAGACATCCCTGATGGATATGAAGACGCAACTTTGTCATAGGAAACAGGGACAGTAGTGAGACACTCCAAGATTTGTGTGGGGAAAAATCGAACCTTGAGAAGAATTCTATACTACACCAACACGAAAAATCAGGATAAAAAAAATCATTGAGAAACAATTAACAGATAGGGACGAGGTGATATCTTACAAAACTGATGGTTCCTAACAGTGGCCCTGTGAAGACGGAAAACCACCGGGACAGATTTCACAAATCTATCTGGAATAAGATTGATGAACGCACAGAAGTCACACTTAAACTTGCGGAAATAAGGGTGCACTGCACTTAAAATCCAAATCCCCACCCTGGGGTATTGTTTTGAGGGAAACATTTCGTCATGGGGAAAAGGGGAAAAACAAATCCTGAGGGAAGGAGGGGAGGAAGACTTAGAATATTAAAGTGCGTCTGAGAGGTACTGAAAAAGAAAGCTTCAAGTCCCAGAAGTGTGAGAAAATGTGCCAGAGGAGAGTGAATTGCAGTGTATATTATGGGACTTGAATGTGATGGTTAGTGTTGTGTTTGCAACCATTCACTTTCAGGGGAAAGAATATATATATATATATATATATATATATATATATTAGATTATATATATATATATATATATATATATATATATGTTTTTTTATATATATATATATATATATATATATATATATATATGTGTGTGTGTGTGTGTGTGTGTGTATACACAAACATATAGATATATGAAGATTAAAAGAACCATAAAAACACTATATGCACGTTGCCACGGCAGATTTCGGATACCTTTTCTTTTGTATCCCCGTTCACAGGTGATATATGGAAAAATGACTTGTGACAAGAAATAACAGCAATGTAATATAGGAAGTAGCTATTAAAGTAATTGTTTTATCTTGAAATTTAGGATTTTTATTCTAAGTATATACAACTTTTACAAACGTCTTTTATTTTGAGACATCGACAAAGGTAGGTCAACGAATTTTGAACCCTTAATGGTAACAAAAAAAACAAAAAAACAAAAAAAGAGGGGCCCATTCCTTCCCTGTCAATCTTTTCCATTTCATTGGACGTCACTCCTAGTTTTATACTGCGGTTTTTATCGTCTAATGTTACAGAA
>NC_087201.1:30151942-30161942 GCF_015104395.2 Macrobrachium nipponense | reverse complement strand
CACCGGATAATATCTCATCCGTAATGAAGAGTGCGTATAATTTATTGCTTCATATAATATCAAGAAGAAGAATGAGTGATGACCTGGGAAAAACTCAGACACTCATAAGCAAGATGTGTGAGGAGAAAGGTAAGAGAAAATGAGGTGTGAAACGATTGCCATTATGGGGTTGACCATCCGACTTTTGTCCCTAATCGATTTTTATCTTTCGTATAATATTCCAACGGACTCTGAAGTATTCGTTTTGTAGTCAAATGACCATGAATTGTAGGTATATCATATTAACAAACAGACCAAAACTAGTGTTTTCGTGTCCAGTATTTGCCTTTTTCACGCATAAAATAATGCCGACCTTGAAAAGAGCGTTACAAGTCTCACACACTGTCACCCATTACAATAGTAGTATTTTATATGTATATTTTATCTATAGATCTTTGAGAGATAGAGCATCTGGTACTGGAGCAGGATTGCAGGAATATGTCATTCTTCAGAGGCAAGTGTCCAAACCTGATAATGACACAATTTTATTACTTCGAGATGTAGATGTAAGTGTTTCTCCATAAAGCATGAGATTTTGAATGTATCAGCAAAGCTAACAGAAAATAGATAACAGAAAACAGATGACATAAAACACCAATAGGTAACTCGAAATATAAATCAATGAAATTACATAAAAACGTCATCAGTCTACCTCTTGTAGACTGTTCAGCAAAAACAGAAAATATTTCTTTATGTTATGTAATTAAACAAAAAGCAATTATCTAGGGTTATTTGCCATGAAAAAAAAAAGAATCACAATCATACTATGGCAGACACGACAACAGTGAGAAGTAGGTTTCCACGTCAATAGTTATTTCAGAAGATCCGGTGAAGTAACTGATACTGCCAATAATAATAAAAAAAATTGTCTTAACCGGTACTATATAAATCTTGTAATGGCAACTTCTAAACGAATTAAAAACGCTCGTATCTAAACCATTTGATACGTAATCGTAAAGGTTTCTGTGACAACCCTGAAGAATTCACTAATGAACAAGTCTGACGTAAATGCGACATGTTCCAATGAAATTAATGTTAAGTGCAAGATGATCTAATGAGGTCGACGATAATTGTAAGAGTCTGAGTTGTGATACGAGCTGGCAGCAGAGGATAATAAGATTAATGAAGGTAACAATGAGTTTACTAAGCTTATGAAAGACCGAATATGGCATAATGGAGTCACTTATATATATTCTGTAAGATAGCAGATCAATAATGGCATAAAGACATTGCAGGCAACTGGTGCATGACATTATTTGACCGATTTTGAAGCCGAAAAAAGAAAGGTTCAGAGAAACTGTAGATTTTTCGTCGCCTATAAGAACTCAACACCTAAAGGCAGATATGAAGTTCTAATGAACTGTTCTTGGAAATGTAGATATTAAAGTATGTAAGGGATCCTCACGAGAAAATAAAAAGAAGGAAGTACCAAGAATTTCAACTTCATTCCAAAGATAACTTTGGAATAAAAGTGGTAAGTCTTGGTACCTCCTTCTATCATTTTCACGTGAGGATCTCATACATACTTCACCCACGGGACCTTTGTGGAATTACAGGTAATAAAGTCATTTATCATTTGTCTTCGGATTCTTTAGACTTGAAGGAATCTAGGAACCAGTCAACTGTTATTTCTTTTGTAGGAGTGTGCATACACACACACACATTCACACACACACATACACACACACACACACACACACACACACACACACATATATATATATATATATATATATATATATATATATATATATATATATATTATAATATATATATATATATATATATAATTCTATTCAGGAACAAGAACGTCAGTGCTAAGATCTATAACATTGTCTTTATTCTTAATTATCAACGTCTAGGACTTTCTTCTTCCCTATCGTAAGGCTGAGACGCCAGAATATATAGAAATGATAATAGGAAAATTCTATACGCTCTTAATTCTCTTATATGTATATATAAATATATTAAATACACACAGATAATATCATGTAAGAGCTTGAGGTATGACGAGACTCATTTCATTTATATTAAATAGAGTATTTTTAACAAAAAGTGACCAAACGGATCTATTCATCCAAAACGAGCGGTTGCGACGCTTGTAATGGATTGAGAGTCGTAAAGCATATTAAGAAAAGGAAAAGGAATTCAGAAAATAACCAAAACCTATCATATTTGAAATATGCATGATGATACTTAATGAACAAATGAATTGAATATTGAATAGGAAGTATTTTCCCATGAAGTTTTTGATGTCATTCTCCTGATGCAAAGAGATTTCTGTAATAATAAAAAAATTAATAAAAAAAAGGGGTGCAGTTTGTCTTGTGCTTTATACATGATGTTGAGGTATTAGTGAGCGAAGCTAAGGTCTTGTCTTGCTGCTGTGAATGTTCCCTAACAGCTGAGTGTGATAGGTTTTTTTTAGGGGAAAACCTATTCTTTTGCTCCTCCCCGTGTGCTGAAAAATTTCTCTGTTGAAACCAACAATCGCAACTGCCTATTTACTTGGTATTCCCTTCAGAACAAGTGAATTTGTAACCAAATACATGGAAATAAGCCAACAGGCAGTGGTTCCTCTTGTTTGATTAAGAGCTAATTGTAAATTTGTTATTGAAAATACCTAAACTGTAGCTGTGGGTAGGCATTTCTTAATGCATTCCTAAGGTTTTTTTTTTTTTCAAAGCTAAAGTTTCACAAGTATGGAAGTTTAAAATATCTGATATCCTTTGGTAAGATTATTTCTAAGAGGAACTTTGCTACACTGCGATTACATAGGGGAAACCATTGGTCGCATGGGTTATTTAGTTTGTGAGTTTTCATCAATCAATTGTGTATCCTAGTTTTTAAGCAGGTGAATAAATAAAGTTTATCGTATATCTTCTTGTTTGAGGATGTATAAGACTATATGGTCCCCTAATAATTCTGAATTCTGAGAAATCCGAAATGATAAGCTCCAATCTGACATTTTTGACTAGTGACTTTATTTTGGTATTTTTGATGAGGATAGAGAAAATCAAAATGTTGTTAATTCAGGCTAAAGATAATGTAATGGAATTTAGCACTGACGTCCTTATTCCTGAATAGAATTCAGTGTCCAAAGGAAAGAAGCATTGATGACATTTTGACAATATATATATATATATATAATATATATATATAATATATTATAAATATATATACAATATATATATGTAATTATATATGTAATATATGTATATATTATATATATACATATATATATATATATATATATATGATATACATATGTAAAAAAATATATATATATGACTATATATATATATATATATACTATAGATATATATTATATATATAATATAGAATATATATATCTATATATATATATATATTATATATATATATATAGTATATATATATATAATAGATATATATATATGAATATATATATATATGATTATATTATATACATATATATATATATATATATATATATATATATATAGATATATATATATATATATAATATATATAGATAGATATATACTAGATATATATATATATATATATATATAATATATATACCATATATAATATATATATATATTATGTATTATATATATTTATATATATATTACTTATTTTATTTATAATTCTTTTTATCTTTACTCTTAGAGGACGTGGCTCTGAAGGTGATACCCTTTCAATTGTAACATATATTTTAGGGGAGAATGCTAGCCCCATACTTCACTCCACATTGTTTGAAGGCATGTAACTTAAGACTTAAGGCAATAAAACAATATTGATGGCTGACAAATATGTATATAATATCCACCTCCTCACCCGAAGCAGTAAGTTTGGTTTATTTGTGGGCTCATTTGTGTGCGTAAGCGCGCTTACGTGTTGTGTATGTATGCCTGTCTATCGAAGTGTCAGAGGAACGTCGATGTAGGGGTTGGCGATGCCTGCGTCAGTTTTCTGAATACTTAGTACGTAAATGATATTTCTTCGTCTTTAACATATATTAATAATATGGCTGACCTACTTTCATCGATTATTGTACATATAAACTTATATCTTACGTCACTTGTAGGTGATAATGTCGCATACACAAATGTACATTTTGATCAGCAATTACAGTTTGTTAATAATAAAAAAATAATAATTATGCCCGGAGGATACGTGCGATGCAATCAGCGACAAAGGGTTTTGAAGGCTATGAGAGATTTTGCCTGATGACAGTAATCCCGGGAACATATGATTGCTATTATCATCTGCTTCTGAAAATAACAAGCAGCAGATCTCGGGGGAATTGGAAACACCCATAGCAACGAGTGTTTATAAAGCCACATGTATTGTTACCAAAGAAACATTCCTCTCTCTCTCTCTCTCTCTCTCTTCTCTCTCTCTCTCTCTCTCTCTCTCTTATTCGTGTACATAGTCATACACGGATCTGGATGGGATTATATAGGATTCGTGTATCGCTGTTACACTGCCAGGCGAACATTCTCTCTCTCTCTCTCTCTCTCTCTCTCTGTCTGTCTGTCTGTCTCTCTCTCTCTCTCTCTCTCTCTCTCTCTCTGCACATACTACTAGATCCGATAAAGAAATTTATTTCCGAGAATCAGAGATGGAGCCAAATACCGAGTAGAAAAACTTCTTTCTCCTTATATTGCAGACAAGGCACAGCGTTGAAGATAATGATCTACTATTCCGTCTTTCCAGAAAAGAGGAAGTTGCAGAACCGACGATATCGCTAGAGAATCCGGACGGGCGCTGATGGAGTGAATATTTCGAGGGGCTGCTGTTGAATTCGGGGTAACAGAGGGAAGGAAGGCTGTACGCCTCATTAAAAGGGACTGTTTCTTACGAAGCGAAACGAGGTAATGGCGATGGAAGGGTTGTTTGAGAATCGTACAGGTATAATACCCCTTGAGATACCTTGAGCGGAGTATGGATGTAATATATATAGTAAGGGAAACGATTAAAGGTTTAGTAAAGGAATAGCAGTGAAAGTTTATGCATATTCATAGGGAATGATTCAAATAAGGGCAAAAAGCTATTAATGACTGGAGTGCATAAAAAATACCTCTTCTTCGAAGCCTTTGATGAGCAGATTCGGTTGTTTGAAATGCATGACCACTCGATGACACACTGACGAACTTATAAAAGCCAGAAGCCTATCGATATGTTAAAGATGCTTAGTAAGGATGAACTTAGCAAATTAAGAAAATCCGAGAACAAGTCTAAAAAATAAGAAAGAAAAAAAGAAAAACAAACGATGTGGAGGTAAAGGAAGAAGGTTATTGCAAGGTTGAATCCTGAGCAAACAACAGAAATGGAATAAAAATAGACCGATGCATATCATTAACAAAGAGGAGGAAAAGATAAGATGAGCAAAGAGATTTATGGAAGACAGAGAGAGAGAGAGACGAAGAAACTGTCTTTGTGCCAGACATTATCAGATGAATACAAAGACGACGAGAAATATCTCTCCAATTTCTCATAGAAGGGAAAACCAAACATCAACAAAACAGGGAAGATTGTCCACTAATAGATCTTGTCTTACACAGGTAATCCCGAGGGAAGACTTTCATGCAAGGTCTCTAAGAAATGATACTTAAGCAAGAGTAACCAAGGCGTAATCCGACCTCCAGCTCACTCGGGGCGCGTGCTAAAAATCAAATAGCGTGTTGTTTCACGAACGAAAATCAAAATGAATACTCTATATTTTATTACAAATAATAATTGTTCTTTACTGTTTAACATACACATTATTTATTTTCTACTATTTTCATTCTAGCATATCAATCTGTATCTGTAACTCAACGCGAAACTGCCTTTTCAGACATTTTTGGGCTTTTCCATAGGGCTCTCCAACCATCCCACCCCCAAAACAACAACAAGAAAGTAGATTGTAGGCTTTATTCCTTAGTAAGCGAATGCAAATTGCAATCAGGTGTTGAGGGTCATCAGCCTTCTCTTGAATAAAATGACCCCTTTATGGCTACCAGTGGAAATTTGAAATGCAACATGGGTGAGATGATTTGCCATTCTTTAACAATGACAGTATACTCAAGACCATAAAAGGTAGAATAAACTGCGAGGGTCTAATAGGAGTTATGGCAACCCAGTAGTAGTCCAAGATATCTAACCATCGAGATGGAATAGAGGAGAGAGCTCAATTCTTGAAGTTACTGAGCACTTTTTTGGTGAAGATTGCTTCGCCAGATTTCTTCCTAGTGTTGTAAAATAGCTCTCCAAAGTACAGAGAGAGAGAGACTAGAAATATTCTCATTCTAACATCTGAATGACTGAGAAAGTGACAATCACACAATGGCTTATGAGAGTGGCCACATGCCCAACTTACATGACACCAGGTTAGTGTTTCGGTTACCAGATCAGATCAGGCTGGGACTTCTCAGTTTACTGATGGTGTGGCTTGGTAGGAATCAGAAGCCGATAATATAATGGGTATCACACTGCAAGAGCAAAATACATTTTGGTTTGGTGGTCAGAAAGATTTTTTTAATAAAAATAATAGCGAGTGAAAATACGGAGCTCGTTTGCCCTATACACCAGATTGGGTGAAAAAACTTCCTACGTATTGTGTACTATATTGAAGTCTCCGAGATGAAGAACCTAATCATGTCGCTAAGAAGAGCAAAATATGCCGCAATAGGTAATGACATTGATGAAGATAATATAATAAGGAATGAAACTATGCAGCCAGAATTAAAATTATAGCGTAACAGATGCAAATAATCTCCAGTTCAGTTGTCTCATGTATGAAACTGTTTTTTTCTGTGTAATTTCAAACAGTTTAACTGCCGTCTTCTCAACGTCTTCTACCAGACACCTACCATCTAGTTTTCCTAGTACACTGCCTATGTGTCACGCCCTCCTAATTCTTGCAGTATCATTATCACCTTTAACTTAATGGAAAGGGACAATAACTCTTCTCACCATCCCATCAGAATCTTACCCTCATCCAAACATACCTTAAAAACACTGTTCAGCCACAGGATCACATTGTTATTTCTGCACAAAACCATCCGATTTGTAATGTCATACACCCAAGGTGTCTTTCCATTCTTGAGCATCTGAATAACCTCTCGTTTTGTTGTCAACAGTAATTAGAACAAGTATTCTCAACAGAACATTGAAACTTCCCACTCTTGCCGTATTCTTCTCTACCACTCTGCCATCCACATTCAACAAATCTTCAGAATTTTTAATCCATCGGCCTAGGACTGTAAATCAATTCACACAGCACGGTTTCACAAGTACCATTTTACTCTGAGATCCAATCGTTCATTAATGTCTCCCTCTACATTTACTTTCCTACAAAATAAGTTTGTCATCCTCTATGTTCTTGCTCACCTTCGCCATTATTTCCACGACTACCCTCTGTTTCTGTGATGCACTTTCATTGTGATTATCCTTAAATAACCTCCCTTTTCTTGAATGAATAGTATGGTTCTTCATCATACCAATAAGTGATTTTTATACCCATCTAATCTCCAATACCCACGGAAACCCCAAGCCATACCCTTGAATCTAGCATACTTAACTACTCTTTCCACATCCTTGTCACCAAGCTTAGCCTATAATTCGCCAGTTCTCTATGCACACATTTTTTATCCCCATCTTCCCCAACTTATATCTCTTTTTAAATTTTGCTTCGGTCAAGTAACAGTGAATGCTCCCAAAAAATTCCCCTTCTGAACTTTAATCCAGCAACTTGCTCTCCCACTTAATATATACTATAGAAGATTCACATCAACCGTACATATGATGTCTAGGCCAGTCTCTTACGACGCTCCTGATTGGCTGTTGATAAGCCACTCACAGGGCTGGAAACTCTCGGTCTCTCGAGAGAGTTCACATAGGCAGGATATATGTTCCATCTTTCCTGAGGGATGCTTTTGAAAGACGTATCCCTCAGGAGAAGTGGAGCATAGATCCAACCCATGTGAAGTCTCTCGAGAGATTGAGAGTTTCCAGCCCTGTGATTGGCTTATCAACAGCCAATCAGGAGCGTCGTAAGGGACTGGCCAAGACGTCAAATGCACAGTTGATGTGAATCTACTATAGCGCTTAATCTAGCTAGTTCTTTTCCTCGTATTGGCTCTTAGAATCTTCAGGATTTTATCCTTTGGAAGCAATGTGTTTCCAGCAGTTAAGTTACTATAAGAAATCCCTACCTACGACAATAACAATGTATCTTTCTATGTAACTCAACTTCAAATTTATATTACCTTGCACAGTGTGCTGCATAAATCTACATATATGATTTTTGCTTGCTCGGGGAGTAAGCCTACAAACTACTTTGTTGTTTGGGGGGTGGGGGGTTAAGAAAGCCTAAAAATGAATTTTAGGATAGGATATCTATGACTTATTTATTAAGAATGAAAATGTAAAAAATGAATAATGTGCACGTTAAAACAGTACAGAAAAATGACTTCTAATAAAATAGCGTATTTACTTAAATTTTCTTTGTTGAAACTACGCTCTATTTGACCGTAGATTTTAGCACGAGCCCCAAGTAAGTTGGAGGTCGGATTTCCCCTTGATGAAGTTGAGTATATTCGTAAGCTTGTTCCATTTAATTTAGCTGGTTGCATACTCAAATAACAAACTGTAACTATATCTTATCAAACCTATGCGAGCACACTCTTATCGAAGAGTATGCGGCGCATCGTAACTGGAAAATGCATAAAATTAAATGTAACTATGCATGTACAATGATTCCAGTTCATAAATTTATAAAAAAAATAATAAAATGGCATGCAAATTACAGAATAATCCTAGTCATTTCACCCCGCAATCCATGACTGTGTGGACACCATTACATTTTTGCAATGACGTGCCATGTATAACTGCATATTGATGATGCGTATTCGTAATATAGCGTCCATTACTATCAGATCGGTTTTCCTCTAATCCTCATTGCCTATTCACAGTGTTCAAATTTCGCACCAAATTGCCACCGTTTACAAATGAAAATATCACTTCAGGACCCTGATCCGTTCGTTATACTGTGGGAGGGGATACTAACTCTGATTGAGATTGTCTGCCTGTCTGTCTCTCTACATAAACACACACACATGTTTATATATATATATATATATATATATATATATATATATATATATATATATATATATATATATATATATATATTCAAGGCATCTGGAACGCCGGACATTTGGTACAATTACAACGGAAACTAAGGAAATGAAAAAATTATAACTTTATCTGATTAGAGGTATACTATTAAGAAATAAAATGCAAAATATGTAACCTGCACAATTCACAATGGTAACATAGTTTGAGAAATAATTATAGCAATATGTTAATATTAAGGCCACAGTAAGAGAAATTGGTACCTTCATCCAGATAAAATTGTGGCTAAACCACACTTTACCTTAACCTTACTAATACTTAACTTTCTAATCTATTCCTTACTATGATTAACTAGCTAACTGCCCTTATTCTTCTTTCACCCTTCTGACCTATCAGCAAAATAAATAAATAAATAAATTTATAAATAAAACTGAAAACGGGCAGCTTGGTATTTCCAGTTTGTTGACCGAATTTTCGAGACGTTAACAAAATTTACAATTGAAAAACAAACTCAGTAAAAGTAACATTTATAAAAGTTAACATCATACAAAAGCATAACACAGTCTAAATTGAAACAATATAGAAAGAGAAAATAAATCTTAGACTGTCACCCAAATCTACAAGAGGTAACAACTAAGTGAAATTCTCACTCATGGAAAGGAGGACGTCGACTTTGCTACATACAAAGCTGTGGAAGATGTCTGACTATTTTATGATGGCATTAAATTGCTAATGATTCCCAACCGGAGAGAGAACAGGCAGTGGGGTCCTGCGATACGACATGAAAACCCTTAATATGAAAATGAAGTTTTACATTTGTTACAGTGATCTCGTACACTAGAGTACACGTACT
>NC_087201.1:30131942-30141942 GCF_015104395.2 Macrobrachium nipponense | reverse complement strand
CACTTTTTTCCCTCTTAAGGATAAATTTCTTCACTCTTTTGCATTTGGATTTAGTCCTGTTACATTTTCCTTTCCAATAAGAAAAGA
This sequence comes from Macrobrachium nipponense, assembly GCF_015104395.2. Lineage (NCBI taxonomy): Eukaryota > Metazoa > Arthropoda > Malacostraca > Decapoda > Palaemonidae > Macrobrachium > Macrobrachium nipponense. Next base: position 30,141,855 of record NC_087201.1, on the reverse strand, counting down.
TATTTCCAAGAAATTTTGTTGAAAATAATAATAATAGTAATAATAAAGATGACATCAAATCCATGTTGCGTATTTCTTTTCTTAATAGGTAATGTTTACTAACAGCCAGATAAGAGTAATTCGGAGTGCATTCCACATTATCTAGTTACTCGTAGTCATTTCCACATTTGGCTTTTGTCTTATATTCTAAAACCCATTCGCCATCAATCTGAAAGTAATGATTTTATGTGAAAATGTTTATAACAGTTTTTTGTTAGGAGTGTTTGAAGTTGCTGCCCTGCCGCGTTGGATGGTCTACTGGTTCCATTATAGCGAAGCTCTGTTTTTTACCAATACTACTCTGTTGTATTTCAATAATACATCAGACTGCATTAATAGAACACTATCTGGTCACCAGGGAAGTTATATGATACTCTGAACAATAAAGTAATTTGAGTGGACCCTGTTTACTGTCGTTCAAACATTGAAACCATTCAAGCCATCACAGCTAAAGCGAATAAAAGAATGAACTCGTGGGACTCGCGAGTTAATATTTGCTCTCAGTTATTTATCGAGTCGGCTGCTTTCATAGAGATCATCCATAATGACAGGGGATGGTTCTTTTCAGCGAATTCTAATTCTGCCGCCGCTTACTATGGCTTGATTCCCTCACAGAACAACCCTAAGGGCTGGTTCCGCGTTCCCTCCCTCGCTATATTATTCTTCCCAATCATTGTCTGGCTGAAGAGTTTCCGGTCATTTTCGCAGTGGTACTTCCCATATGAAAAGTTGATCGTATACCTCGCTCTCCCGAAGCCATTAGACTACAAAGGAAAATAAATGGATGTTACGATATATCATCATATATTCATGTGTAATTCCCGCACTCCCTAATATTTATTACCACTTCATATCCCTACTTCATTTCAAGTTGCAAATGAATCATCGAGCTATTATTAAATTCTCTATTATTTTTAACTGCTGATAAATCAATAAGTAATTATTTCACTGACCAAAACAATATTCAATTTCATTCGTTTATTTTCTTCCTTACTATAAGTTCATCTAAAAAAGGTGTGATCTGACCTGAAGCTTATTCGGGACGCGTGGAATACTTTCCCAAACGGACATAAGTTTTAACATATTCCTAACTTTTAACGTAAATAGAAACATGCTAAAATCTTCGGTCAAATAGAGCCTTGTTTCAGCAACGGAAATTAAAATAAACATGTTATATGTATTTTATAAGCAATCATTTTTCTGTGTTGTTTAACTTGCACATTATTATTTTTTTCACATTTTCATTCTAATAAAAAATCACATTTATCTAATCCTAAAATTCCGGTATCTTTAACTCAACGTTAAACACCTATTTCAGACCTGTTAATAAAGGCTCTTCCATAGACCTTTCCTACCCCCAACAAGAACAACTAGAACAACAACCACAACAACAAAATAGTTTGTAGGCTTACTCCCGTGTTAGTGAAAAGTTCACAGGAAATATTTTGCTTTTGCTAAAATTCATAATTTTGTCATAGTTTTTGTAATTCGAACTCCCGTTAACACAACATTTTTCGAGGCAAAAAACCTAAATTTATACCATATCCGATAAAATGAAACACACACACACACATATTATATATATATATATATATATATATATATATATATATATATATATATATATATATATATATATATCATGTTCTTTATTTTCTCTGTAAACCTTCGTAAGATCTCCCTGTCCACAACAATATTTACGGCAGGGTTCAAATGATTTTCATTATTATGACTTTCAGTAAAAACGAAATTACATATATAACGCAATTACTAACCTGTACCACAAAAGATCCAATGCCCTTTAATAAACCTGTTTAAATCAGGAAGGCATAAATAGCAGATTTGAATAAAGAGAAGAACTATAGTTTCGTACCTTAGCTTTTTGTCATGCCAAAGACGTTTACCAACAATACCAGAAATTCGCGCAAGAGAGAGAGAGAGAGAGAGAGAGAGAGAGAGAGAGAGAGAGAGGTCTGAGTCTAGCCAGCAGTGTTGTGTTTAGTTCGTCACACCTCTGCTTTCCAGACTAACTGCTGATGGTATTTCGGCCAAGCAAAGCACAGCTCTGAGCCTCCCAAAGCACCCCAAGATACCGTGTCTTTGACTGAATAATAAACTATGCAGATCCACTCTAACAACAATTAACTGCTGGTCCTTTCTGAATTGCATCAAATGTTTCATTTTTAATATTGTTTCGTCTTTAATTTACCTGTCTCTTAATTGTTTTTACCTTTTATTAAAAAAAAAATACAATTACATTTCAGTAATTTACATTATTTGTTTAATTCTCTGAATACAAAAAATATAAATATAAACTTAGATAATATTTTGCTACAAACACAACATCAATCAAAATCAAAACGTTTAGTTCAAAAATTCTTTAGTTACAAACTTGGAAATATTGTTTGTATATCTACATTTAATATACATCCTTTGTGATTCTTATTTCAATTATTTTACCATTTATCTATTCACTTCTTTCCCTTTTTTTTCGTTTTTATTAGTTTAGTGTTTCTTCACTCCTGAATCTTCAGTAATCCACCAGTTGCTGGGAATGTGCTACGTAGACTTCGGTGCATCTTTATATATTCATGGTAGTTGTCGGAGGAAATAACAAGAAGAGCTTTGCTTGGACTTGGAGCTCCTGAGTTTAACGAGAAAATTATACCAGGCGGGTTTCAACCAGCTACATTCAGGAGAGGCCGATGTAGTCAAATGAGGAGGAAAATGACTTTGGACTTACTCCATTGATTGTATACCTCCTCCCTCGTACTCTCGCTGGAGTTCGCAGTACGAAGGAATCAAAGATTCTCCAGTTGTAAGCGCAGCCTTGAAATCTAATTGTTGGTAACTTAAATTATTCTCAGTATTATTAGGGAGGAGGCCATCTTCAAGGGCAGTAGCGTTGAAAATAATGGTTGTGGTTACGGCATTCAATTCATAGAGGGTATTCTATATTCTTCTTAACATCGTATTGAAAAGAAATAATAATAATAATAGTAATAATAATAATAATAATATAATAATGAATGATAATAATCATATTGAAAATAAATAATAATAACTAATAAATAATAATAATAATAATAATAATAATAATAATAATAATAATAATAATAATAATAATAATAATAATAATAACTGTTATTAGTTTTATTACTATCATTATTGTTGTTGTAGTTGTTGTTGTTGTTGTCGGGAATATATTGCTAGGAAAAATATAAAAATTTAATCATTATTCAGGGTGAAACTTTCATAATTTTGAGGGATTATTATTGTTTAAAAAAAGGTAGCAACACCTCAAGTTGGTTAAACATAATTAGTTTTTTTAATATATAATAATAATAATAATAATAATAATAATAATAATAATAATAATAATAAATAATAATAATAATAATAATAATAATAATAATAATAATAATAATAATAAAGGCGCTGCTGGCCTTGGAATTTCAATGAATCTTCAATAAAATGTTTCCATTTATAAATCAACTAGCAGCTGTACTAATACTGTGGGAAACCCTCTGGTCCCCATTCTCAGAAATGGGGTTGCCCTCCTCACTACTGAAGGTGCCTCATGGCCCCCATATCATGGGGAACCTGCTTAAACTTCTAGAAACACTTCTACACTGATGTCAACTCTGAAAGTGGGTATGAAAAAGAGGTGTTACGATTCCCTTAGAATGGCCCTCAGATTTTGTATCTTGACTAAAACCTTTCTGTTGGGGTGGGGAGTCTATGTAAAGGACCTTACCTTCCGAGAGTCCCACGTCCTCCAGGTGAAGGATCTACTCTCCCATCCATAAAACAAGAGGCCTTCAAACGAACAATGACAGTTGTGAAGGGCGAACCCTCTTGGGAAGTATCGATGGCTGTGCTCTCCCTAACCCCAGCAGGTGGATCTCTCCAACAGAGTCAACGACTGGTGAGTTTTCCCACCAACTCGTCAGGCAGAGGAACCTTCACTGGCTAGAGTCAACGGCTGCTTGGAGGTGGGAGGCATAGGAGCTCTCAAGCTATCCGGTGACGACAAACTCTCCCAGCAAGAATCAATGCCTGGCGAGATTCCCCCATCTCATCAGGCAGATAAACTTCCCTGGGGAGAGTCAACGGCTGTACAACGGGCAGCAGATGTCTTCCTTCTAGTAATTTTGATAGAATAATCTAGAAGAGTGGCCCTGCAGAAAGAAGAAACTCAGTTCCTTCATGTACGCTATGTCCGTTGATGAAGACTTCTAATAGAAGATCTCTGTCAAAGCAGGCAAATAGTCGAATATCTAGATGTATTCTTGCTGATGTCTCCCTTCTAGTAATTCTGTTGTTATAATCTAGAAGACCAGCCCTGCTGAAAGAGGGAACTCGGTTCCTTCAAGTATGCTATGTCCTTGATGAAGATCTTTAGAAGTGGAAAAATAGTCCAATATCTAGATGTATTCTTGCAGATGTCGTCCTTTAGATATTTCATTCTGATTTGGCCAGATATATATTTATTTGCTTGCTTTGAATTGTCCTTGTTTTATGATGAGATTAAGTTCCATTAAGAAAATGTTTATGGATTTGTAAGAATTATCCAAAATACATAGCCTTGAGTCTTCAATTTGTTAGGGAGCCGATTTCAGACTGTAACATTTGATGTCCCCAGAGTCGTTTTCAGTGCAGAAGTCCTAAGAGGAAGACCCCATGTGGTGGGGTCAAAAATCGTCTTAGAGATTCCCGCATGAGGACTACCTCTCGGTAGTCTATATATGATACTAAAACATGCGCTAGATAAAACGTGTACATGGGAAATGGAAAATGCACAGAATAGACTAGCGTGTGTGCATTCACGTGTTCAGTAGCGTGCGTGTATCGGTACGTCTGTTGGTCAGTGTACATACGTATGTTTGTAAGATAAAATAGATAGAATAAAAAAACCCTAGTGAGGCAATTAGGGGAGACATTATCTGATATTCCCTAAGTGTGGAAACTAGACATAGAAGAAGGCACTTGGAGATCCGTTGTATGGTAAAGTGAAAAAACTTTCAAAAGTTATATCTTTTATGTAGTGACATTAAGTTCAGCTTCTAGAGAAGGGAAGTGTGGTGCGACACTCAATTTTATTGACGAACTTTAACATTTCATTGTTTGATAATTATATTATCATTTTCGGATGGATTCGAAGTTACCATTAAAATGGATTCTCTAGACTTGTGTTGACAGTTATTGATAGAGACTGATGAATAGTCGGACAGAAGCAGATAAGGCGGGGGTGGAGCGGGGGGAACTTATATAATATGCTTTCGTGGATGAGTATTGGTGGTTTAATGATTTTTGGGATGTTCTTTAACTCATTTTATTTAATTTTCATGTTAGCTATCTTGGGTAATAAAGATTATATTTTTGTAATAGCGGGAGTTTGAATTTGCCTAGGGTTTTTAATAATTGATTTTCAGCTAACTACAGCGATGACACTCAAAGATAGGTTGCGCTTTCCAGTTAGGAGTTCTCTCGTATTATTTAGACGGGGGTCATTTTGACCCTGGTTATAATATATATATATATATATATATATATATATATATATATATATATATATATATATATATACATAATTTTTGCAAATTTCAAAGACGAAATACCATTAACATATTTAATTTCAAACTGGTCCCTTTATTCAACCGTTTTATGTTCCATGCAAAGAATAAATCAGATACCATCACCTGTAGTTTCTCGATCCACAAGTTATAAAGTTCAACTTGATTCGTAATTTCTTGCTGTTTAAATCTGAAACGACCAATAACATAGCAGCGAAAAATAAACAGGCCTTTTTTGCATATAACACCTATGTAGAAAAAATAAACACTAACAAGGCGTGATCCGACCTCAAGCTTACTCCGGACGCATGCAAGATTTTCCCCTCACACATAAGTTGCAAACATTATATTCATAACTTAACGTACATTAAAACGTGCTAAAATCTACGCTCCTAATAGAGCCTTGTTTCACCAACGAAAATTAAATAAATACTCCTTATTTTATTGGAAATAATTGTTACGTACTGTTTAACATGCATATTATTTATCTTTTTTTTTTATTCTAATGAATAAATCATAAATATCCCATCCTAAAATTCCTGTATCTTTAACTTAACGTGAAACACCTTTTTCAGACCTTTTTAGGCTTTTCCATAGACCTTTCCTAAACTCCCCCACAAATAACAACAACAACAACAGTCAGCAAAAACCAGTCGTGACAAAGCATCACTGGCATTATCAAAGTACAAAAGAATATTATCTCACAAACGACTAACTGTCGAAATGATATTCATAACAATTGAAGGAAGTGAGCACCAATAAATAGACATTTTCGTGCCATAATTTTAAAATATTTCAATCCATCGTTACATTCCAATTTCCCCCACTCGAATCTTCTCTGAGAATTCTCCAGGAAATATTCAAATCATGTCCTTGTATCGGGGCCACAGACAATTGCTTTACCTAAAGCTGTGAATACAAATCTACCCCGGAGTTATCATCTCATCTGTTTCAAGTTCCTTTGATAAGCCCCTTTGCAAGTCGAGTTGTGCTTCTTGGTAAAAGCCCTCCGTTTCTTTTGTGGTTCTCAGTTTTGCCTCCTGCGTATTGTTGCTTTCAATTCTGACACACTGTGGTGGGTCATTGCTTTAATGTTGCTATTGTTTCTGCTTTTGCAGTTTGGCAGAAGGGTTATTCTCTCTCTCTCTTTCTCTCTCTCTCTCTCTCTCGTCTCTCTCTCCTTCCTCCTCTCTCTCCTCTCTCTCTCTCTCAATTCGTCAGTTTGCTGCATCCATATTCAGGGTACAGCAACTGACTACAAAAGAACGGGAAAGACACACACACACATACACACACACACACATACACACACACACACACACACACACACACATATATATATATATATATAATATATATATATATATATATATATATATATATAATATATATAAACTGTTTGGAATGCTTAATGCCTTTCAGAGTTTTATTCTATTCGGAAATAAGAATGTCAGAGAGAGAGAGAGAGAGAGAGAGAGAGAGAGAGAGAGAGCGAGAGAGAGAGAGAGAGAGAGAGAGAGAGAGAGAGAGAGAGAGAGAGAATACAACACCTGTAAGCTTGTCGTGAGACAGTGGTTAGTGGTTGCATCCCACTTGATGTCTATCTATTATTTAAAATCATGCTACTTATTGTAGAAAAAATATCATTTTAGGTAATATCAAGTATAATAAACTAATTCATACATGGCAGAAGCATGCTTGAGACTATTCTTTATACATATTATAAAGATTCTGCTTATACGTTTTAAAAAACTCTCCCCTGCCACTAGCTAGTCGGTTGTTTTGCCATATGGACAACCCAGTTTTGCAGAATGTGTTGGTTTTCTTGAGCTATTTTTATCTCGTACTATAAATAGTTAATGTTTTTTTTTTTATTGAGAGGTCTCCCGGAAGTACAGTAAATATACGAAGTAGATTCGTCAGATATAAGACACATTGAACTGTAATGCATTGCCATAAAACAAGAGCCTGGCATTACCGCAAAAATGAAGAATACAACTGCAAAATATCTTGGATATGGCGATGAATAAGCTAGTTTTCAAATTCCAGCACATTTCGAGTCGTGAATCTTGCAGTTGATGAGGCAGCGATGCATATGAAAAAGAAAAGGTTATAGATCCAGAAAAATCCGAAAGTCTAAATGAACTGGTAAGATGAAGAAGAAAAAAACATTTGACGAACCTCTTCTGTCATCAGTTCATGATTCATAAGCCAGCGGTACATCTGCTGCTTCTCATTTCACGATCCCGAGCAGTTATGATCTTCGGAACATCCACAGAAATTTTTACATAAGCCATTAAGGTAAGAGGAAAAATATAAACCAATATTCGAGTAGAAGTTGCTGAACATTCAAAGCGCTAATTTAAAAACAGAGAACTTTGACAATTCACTGGCAACGAAAACATATGGGAGACTATAGTTATGGAAGTCTATATCATTGTCAGTAGAATATACATTTCGCCCCTAGGTATTGCAAAATTATTGGAAGAAAGTCTAAGTTAAAATAAACGGAATGTGTCGTGACACCTTATCGAATACTAACTTGAGAACTGTGACTATTTGAATTTTGAACGAAATCCGAATACAGACACGTACCAATTCCACCCCTGACGACCTCCTGCACTGAAAATCAGTGTAAAAGTTGTGGTTGGAATTTTACCACCGACATCATCTGGGCCCGACACCCGCCACAAATTTTAATGCCCTTCAGAGCAACGAGATGAAAAATAAGTGATTCTATGTACCATAAATCTGAAAAGTATCAGGCAATTTCGATGAAACGGGAGATCTTCAAAATATGATAATCTCAGATGTGCTGCAGCTAAATTTGATGAACTCCAGCCTTGGAATGAATATAAAGAATCGCCCTAATTAGGAGTGAAGTGTTTAAAACCATGAGAATTACGTACACCGAGTAAAAGCGAAGAAAATTTGCCCAGTATTATAAAAATACATATTTTATTTCAATTTGGTGTTTTGATGGGGGACTTCAAGGAATCTATATTTTGACGCAAAATTATACTCCATTTTTTAGACTTACGTTACGTTCTTAATCTTGTGATAGACGATAAATATAGCCGTTGTCACTAGTAATATGTGCCCTTGCACTTTTTATAATAAAAGCCAATTAACTATAAACAGCTTCTTTTGGCATCAGCAAAAGAAAATCCCTGCTAAATAAACAATTATTTCTGTGTGAATATTCAGTGTCCATTCACATTCCTAAAATATACCCGGGCCATTCCAATGTTAGAATCAGGAAGAAAACCAATTCCCATAAAAATGAAACTTGTTAGCCTTCTCAAATAATGTTAATAAATTCAACTATTCTGGAATGAAAGTCAATGGCTATCCCTCGATAAATAACAGCCGATGTTATGAGATGAAAAGAAAGAAAATATATATATTTATTTTATTCAAAGTTCTGTGCAGACAATAGGGTATGAGAATCAGTCTCTCCCTGTTAAAAAGTGGACAAAAAATGCAATATGAAAAGAGTGAGTACAAGTAATCGCTCCCTTTATCCGTAAAACTGCCTGAATGGGAACAGAGACTATTGCTCGAAGGCAATAAACCAGCAATGGATGTGAAAGGTATTGAAAGAAAGGGGAGAGAAGGAATAGTAAAAGAAAAAAAGAAGGGGTTACCGTTGACCGTTAGACTAAAAAATTAGATAGTGAAACCAATGCCATGGGAAAATATAGTGTATGAGAGGGTGGATGTGTATCAAGAGAGACAGAGAGAGACAGAGGCCTGCACACACACACACACACACACACATATATATATATATATGTGTGTATAGATATATATATATATATATATATATATACTTGGGTGTCTGAGAGCTAGCGCACTTGCGCGCCTGCAAGTTTTTGTGAGCAAAACATGTCCTCGCTAAGATTATGAGAGAGGCGAAAGAGATGATCTACCCTCCGCCTTACCTATCGTATCGGAAGTATGGGTAATATTTCGGACGCATTATCTTTGATATTGCCGGCATTCATAAAGTTTGAGGGAAATAGGCTTCCTAGTAAACTGAACAACACATCAGGGCATAAAGTACACGACGGGTAGAGAGGCAATCTGGCCCCGCACCATAAAAAGAGGCCAGGCCATTCCTTAACCTCTCTCTCTCTCTCTCTCTCTCTCTCTCGTCTCTCTCTCTCTCTCTCTCTCTCTCTATACTAAAGATTACACACTCTCCCACCATGCATAAGAACTGACTTTGGATTTGATTTATTATTTTACCTTCATTTGGGAATATATAATATATATATATATATATAATATATATA
>NC_087201.1:30094442-30126942 GCF_015104395.2 Macrobrachium nipponense | reverse complement strand
TGAATATGGAATTTAGGCCAAAGGCCAAGCACTGGGATCTATGAGGCAATTCAGCGCTGAAATGGAAACTGACAGTAAAGGGTTTGAAATGTATGTGTAAAGGAAGAAAACCTCAAAGCAGTTGCACTTTGAAGCAATTGTTAGGAGAGGGTGGTGAGTAATATGGAAGAAAGAGAATATGAAGGGAGGTTTAGTAAAAGGAACGAAGGGGGTTGCAGCTAGGGGGCCGAAGGTATGCTACAAAGATCCTTAAGTAATGCCTCCCGTCACTACCCTCCTACGGGGTCTTAATGCTAAGAATTTCATGTTCCGATTTTGTTGATAAATCTCTGTTTTGCAATACTCATACCTACATACATTCGGGATTGGAACATAAAACATTAAGAGATATTCAAGAAAACAATGTAATATTCTTGTAATTAAGTTTCACGTTACCTTCCATAGTAAAAACGGAAACCAATTACGTAACGGACAGTTTGTATGTAAACAATTCCTAATGGTTTTATAATATCTCTACGCGCACTTTTGTCCGAGTATCCATTCGTCTCCGCAGATTCCTCTATGTGTGTTCGTCCGTTCTTCGAATAGATAAATCATCGAAAAGCTACACGGAAGGACGAATTTATCCCATTTATTGCGACCGTATCTGATTTTCACTTTCACTCCTGCGGAGGAGGTATTTATGCCGTCATCCGGCTGTGAATGAAGTCGTTCGATGTGCGCTTTCCAAAAAAAAAAAAAAAAAAAAAAAAAATTTGCAACGCGGGGAAATCATGCAGCGATTCCGCGCTCTGTCTCGAGGCAATATCGAAGAAGGAGAGCCGAGAGAATGAAATTCATAACTCATGACGTCTGGACGAATGACGGCAAGGGAGAGGATTGATGAAAGGTAAGAAATGAGGGGAAAAGGGAAGAAGAAGGTGGCGGTTCCTCCGCCCCCTCCTCCTCCTCCTCGTCCTCCTCCGATGAGCGGAGGTATGCGAGAGGGGAGAATGCGAGATGGGAGATGGAAAGAAGGGGATGGAAAGAATGGAAGGCGCATTTTGGGATGGGAAGGGGAAGGAGGACGAACAGGAGGGAAATAGGGCGATGGAAGGGGAAAGGAGAATCAGGCAGGTGACACTTGTGAAGGGATGAGACAGAAAGGGGAACTGGAGTCCAAAGTAAAGGATAATGCAGAACTCGTAAATCGGTTGATATGAAAAGGAACATCGAATAAAAATGTGATATTTGAAAGGAAAAGGAAAAAGCACAAATTAAAAACGAAAAAGCATATATAAGCATGTGGTTAATGGAGAAGAGGACTAATGATAAAGAATACCCATAAAGAGTTGAAATGGAAATATATGAAAGATGAAAATAAATCAGGAAAAAAAACAATAGGAAACCTATTCTCAAAGCAAAACCATGAAAAGTGTAAATTAGTATCAGGACGGAAGCCGGGAGAAAGAAAACTGAGAGAGGAGACAGAAGTGAGAAAAAAAATGGTAATAATAAAAGTCGGCGATAGGAGATTAGCAGAGACAAGATGATCAAAACAGAATTTTATGCACAGAAAAAGACCAGAGGGAAACATCAGGAGGCGAGAGGAAGGGGAAATGGTCTATGAAATTTGGGAACAAGGAAGGAAAAGAGGGCAGTTAAAAAGGAGAGAGAGAGAGAGAGAGAGAGAGAGAGAGAAGTAAGACGTAGCTGACAGCAATTGAATACAATAAAACTGAGATACAGAATAAAGAGGAATCTAAAGGTAAAAGGAGGAGAGTGGGAAGAAATTAAAAGCAAACTTGGGAATGAAAGGGAAAGATAAGCGAATAGTGGAAAGAATATAGAGGCGCTCACGAAGACGAGAGGTTACAAAACAAAGCAAAATAAAATGGCCCACGAAGAAGAGAGGCTACAAAACAAAGCAATATAGAATGTCCCACGAAGATAAGTTACAAAACAGAGCAAAATAAAATGGCCCACTAAATATGACACACGAAATTACAATAATCTACAAAGAAAACACACACACATTATATATATATATATATATATATATATATATATATATATATATATATATATATATATATATATATGTGTGTGTGTGTGTGTGTGTGTGTGTGTGCCGGAAGACATAGAGGATAGTTGGAGGTACAGGCAGCAACAGAAGAAAAGAGAAGCCTGGTCCGAAGTAAAGGGATGGAATTGTCAATAGGCTTTTGGGAAAGTCAGAAATAGTTGAGAACCTCAGAATAGAGATAGAAAGGACCATGGATTCTTTCGTCGAGCTCTAAAAGAAGTGCAAATAGGGGAAAAGGCTTACGAGAGAGAGAGAGAGAGAGAGAGAGAGAGAGAGAGAGAGAGAGAGAGAGAGAGAGCGTTGGCGGATTTTGATGATCGTCAAGTATTAGGACATAAAGTAGGGAAAATATTTAATATAATAGCTAGGAGAGAGAGAGAGATAGAGAGAGAGAGAGAGAGAGAGAGAGAGGTCGTTGGCTGGTTTTGTCGATTGTCTAGTATTAGGACAGATCGTAGGTAAACAATGCATGATCTGACTTCCAGCTTACTCGTGAGAGAGAGACGGGTGCAAGATTTTCCACTGATGCGTAAGTTGCAAACATTATATTCCTAAGTTAACGTGGAAGAGGTCTTCGTAATTAATACTCATAAATTAGTATTACCTCGACTAACAAGGATCAAATAAAAAGGACACAAATTAAACACGTTCATATATCCTCAGTTATAAGTGGAAGCACAAAACAATCGAATGAAAACATAGCCTGTACGTAAATTCACTACATCAAATAAATTAAAACATGCTAAAATCTATGGACAAGTAGTGCGTTGTTTCACCAATGAAAAAAAGATATATTTTTTAAAAATAACTTTGCTGCACTGTTTGATACGCACATTATTAATTTTTTTTTTTACATTTTCATTCTAAATAAAACATAATATCCTAAAATTCCTGTATCTTTAACTCAACCCAAAAGACCTTTTTCAGACCTGTTTAGACTCTTTCTACCCATTTGCAACAACAACAACTGCAAAGTAGTTTGCAGACTTACTCCCCGAGTAAGCAACAATATATAATATATATATATATATATTATATATATATATATATATATATATATATATATATATATATATATACATATGTATGTATGTATATGTATGTATGTATATATATATATATATATATATATATGTATGTATGTATATATATATATATATATATATATATATATATATATATGTATATATATATATATATATATATATATATATATATATATATATATATAAAAGAGAGAGAGAGAGAGAGAGAGAGAGAGAGAGAGAGAGGTCACTGGCTGAATTTTGTCGATTTTTCTAGTATTGTAACAAAAAGTATGTGAAAAATTACATCGTACATTTAAGAGAGAGAGAGAGAGAGAGAGAGAGAGAGAGAGAGAGAGAGAGAGAGAGAGAGAGAGAGAGAGAAGGTTTATTTCCGAATACGTGGAAACCAGTTAAGAGAATGGAAAGAGATTGGTAGACAGGAATGGGAACAGGCCGAGACCTGAGATATTCTCTTTAAGTGTATATAAACACGCTAACGCATCCCCACCAGCTTTTAGGCACTTGCTTTTCGGCCTGAGACAGACAGACAGACAGACAGACTGAGAGAGAAATACAAAAAGGCGACCTGTGAAAGTGGAGTCTGATGCTCTTTGAGAGAGAGAGAGAGAGAGAGAGAGTGAGCATCAATTACTTCCGTGAGAGATGTGAATGTGTTGGTAAATGGAAGAAAGGCAAGGCATAAGAGAATCAAGCAAGCGCATGAATACTCGCCAATAGAAAACTGGTATTTCTAAAAATAAATAGATAAACACCAAACGCCTATTCGTTTCCTGTTAATGCTTTTCTTGGCAGGTTTATTATAATGCTGCCATCAGTACGAGGATTTATATGCATCTTGTAATCTCCGCCGCACATTCCAGTTGCTAATCGAGGTTGCTATTTACCACCAAAACCTAAGCTGCATTATTTTTTTTCTAAATGAAAGCGTGTGGCCTTAGCATTAGGCGACTTCCTGTTTCCTTTATAGCGTACTTCCACGAGCTTTGTGTTGGGTAATGAACTCATTGAGCAAGTACTACATAACGAGAGATTAAAATTTGTAATCCTTTACCGTATATCCAAGAATGAATTTGACTGTCGCTGAAAAACAAAACAAAAATTCTATTCCTTCCTGTGTTTTGCTCTGAGGCCTATCTCAATGAAAACCTAACATTGAAAATCAGAGGTTTTCCTTTGAGCCAAGTTAACATAAAATTCTAGCTTTCTCGGGGAGTAAGCCTACGAGCTACTTGTTGTTGTTGTTGGGCGGGGGATAGGAAAGTCTAAAAAGTTCTGAAAAGGTGTTTTACGTTGAGTTAGAAATACAGGAATTTTTCGATAGGCTGTTTATGATTTATTTATTAGAATGACAACTTAAAACATAAATAATGTGATAATGTGCGTGTTATACAGTACAGAAAAATTATTCCTAATAAAATATAGCGAATTTATTTAAATTTTTGTTGGTGAAACCAGGCTCTATTTGACCGTAGATTTTAGCACGCGCTCTGAATGAGCTGGAGGTCAGATCACGCCTTGTAACAAATAAACTTACCAACATATGTAATTAATTCTATAATCCTTTCTCAGTGGTATTATCTGATGCACAGCTTTGAGCTCTGACGAAATATATTGAAAGATTTGACCGCGTTTTATCACCGTCAACACGAAAGAAGTAAAAATGGCCTCGCAAGGGTGAACAAATCCCCTTTTGCATATTGGCTTGCGAACAACAATAGATTTTATGGCTTAGAGTATTCCCTTCTTCTTCTTCTTCTTCTTCTTCTTCTTCTTCCTTGATTCTCATGCGAAAAAGACCAAAAGTATGTAAATTAGTTTTAGCTTCCAGGAGGAGACTCCGTAAAGTATGCCTCGACTTCCGCTCTCTCTCTCTCTCTCTCTCTCTCTCTAAAACCTTACATAACTGACGTTCTTGTGTACATTCATTGCTCTCTCTCTCTCTCTCTATCTATCTTTCTATATATATATATATAATATATATATATATATATATATATATATATTATATATATATATATATATATATCCTATCATATCTGACGCTCCTATGAACATTTATTGCTCTCGCTCTCTCACTCTCTCTCTCTCTCTCTCTCTCTCTCTCTCTCTCTCTCTCTCTCTCTGAACTTCCATATCTGACGCTCCTATGTACATTCGTTGCTCTCTCTTTCTCTTTCTCTCTCTTCGTTTTTTCTCTCTTGATATCTGTTATCTTGACTGGAGCGCGAAAATTGGAAACTCCCTCTCCCATACGCATAAATATCCCTAGAGCCAAAAAAGATCCTTATCACGGGCTATCATCTATACAACACTATCCTTCTCTTCCAATAGGGGCCTCCTACGTGTTTGCTTCTTTATACAGCTTTATATCCCTTAGGAAAGCATGCATCCATGCAAATATGCACCTACTTGGCTGACTGGCTGACTGACTGTACATTTGTATACGTCTAGTGTGCGTATTTTCTCCTGGAAGACGGGTCCTGGTGTCCAGACGCCATAGATATAAACAACCGCTCTGGCATCTGAATGGATACCGACAAAAATATTTCAAATAGCTTTGTTTCCAACTTGTTTTCTCTTTTTATGTTTCTTCTCCATCGCGCATATTTCTTCTCCTTTGTTTTCTGTTGTTTTGCTGTGTTTCTGCCCCGCTGTCTTTGCTTCGGTGCGAGCAGGCATTATCTTTGTGTGCCTGTATACAATAACCATGAATCAGGGAAACAGTAACATCACGGATTAAGGAACGGGCAGAAATGGAGACGGATGGCCTTCTTGTATAATTCAATTATA
Organism: Macrobrachium nipponense; assembly: GCF_015104395.2. Lineage (NCBI taxonomy): Eukaryota > Metazoa > Arthropoda > Malacostraca > Decapoda > Palaemonidae > Macrobrachium > Macrobrachium nipponense. The sequence continues at coordinate 30,121,038 of NC_087201.1, read as the reverse complement.
CCCAATTTCTCCACTCTGTTCTCTGTGTGTGGTTATGTGTGCGTGTAAGAGTCTACATTTGCGTGTGCTGTGTAGCTGTAGAACAACAATCCCGTTCGTTTACCGAACCAGGGAAAAGAAGCGTACACAATACAGCTGCATTTGCCTCACTTGTTGTGCTCGAGATAAACGGTGTTCTGGCTGAGAAAAAGATTAATGAAAAGGCGACTTTTTCTACTTATATGAACGAAAGGAAAACATTTGTATTAGGATAGAAAAAAAATATTTGACGGGATTTAGTGCTATATCAAACCACTTAATGAAAGAATAGTACCATCGACCAAACGAAAGTTATGAGCAAGGAATAAATGAATCAACATAAATAAGCAGCGGAACATTCTCTTGAAACACAAATGGTAAATATATAGACCACAATGAAATACGCTAATTACTAATGTGGAGGAGCTTAGTGGGTAAGTCCTCCAAACTTATTAAAAAAAAAATGGACTTTAGCGTACAAACTAGATTCGTCTAGCTGCCCTTCTTGAATAAAAGCAAATGATTCCTGTAATTGTATTTGATTATCCGCAATCAGTACATTGTAAATGAATCGACATTATGCATGCCGGGTACAATAAACTGAATTCATATGGAATGGAATCTATAAATTCATTCCCTGATTTTAAACTGCCTGTGTGTCATGAAATATAAGTCACTGAGGTTTACATTAGTGTGAAAAAATTATATATTTATCATAATCCTGGAAATGTTCACAAGAATTTACTTATTGACTGACCTGTATGTGAATAAATCATTGATCAGTCGCCGGATAATCACAAAATAATGTATCGATAAATGTTCATCAAATGAGATCCGATAGCAAACGTTAAAAAATAATTTTTAATGTTTGCTATCAGATCTCATTGTTCATGCTGCCTGAACAGAAACCGAACTTAAACTTCAATATCTATGAAACTAAGGAAATTAAATTAATTTTGAAATTTTCGTTTACTTGGGGAGTAAGCTTACAAACTACTTTCTTGTTGTTGGGGTTGGGGTAGGAAAGGTCTATGGAGGAGCCTCAAAAGGTCTGAAAAGGAGTTTCACGTTGAGTTAAAGATACAGAAATTTTAGGATAGGATATTTATGATTTATTTATTAGAATGAAAATGTAGAACATAAAATATAGAAATTGGTAAACAGTACAGAAATATTATTCCTAATAAGATATGGCGTATTTATTTTAATTTCACTATGTGAAACAAGGCTCTGTTTGACCGTAGATTCTAGCACATTTTGATTCACATTGAAAGTTACGAATATAATGTTTACAACTTATGCGTGAGGGGAAAACCTTGCATGAGATCAAGCAAGCTGGAGATCGGATCATGCAATGTTTTTCTTTTTAATTGAAGTTGCATAATTTGTTAGAGATAAACAGAAAAGAGTGACCTCTCACAAAATTCAAAGATTTCCGTTATATATTCTTCTAAATAGTTCATATAGCGTTTAAGAAGGTCTCACTAAAAAAAAAAAAAAAAAAACTTTCAGGAAGATCTTCTTAGATATCCCCAGAAGCAATGCCAGCTTTTTTCGTCTTCTGCGTTTGATTTATTTACTTATTCATTTATTTCATTTATTTTTTTGTCATTGCTCGCTGGAATATTGGGGAGTCGTGAAGGATGAAGTCATGACTCTGCCACCGTGTCTGGGGCACTTGAGGAAGCGTCACTGCATTCTGTTATCTATTTCCCCTTGACTAGGAAGAAATTACATTCGTTTCTGTGGGGTGTAAGCAACAGCCCCCCAGCGGTGATGTGCGAGTTGAGTCAAAAGGTGGCCCCCCACCCCCTACCCAACAACCCCCACTACGTCACGGTGGAAGAGGAGATGGATAATTATCGTCATAATTTAGGGATTAGACGAATGAAAAAAGTTTTTCACTTTGTGGGGAAGAAGTGGTCGATATTGCATGGGTCATATCATTGTGTTGCTGATTGGTTGTTTGTGATATCCTGTGTTTATATTGATAATACTTAATAATAAATATATATATATATATATATATATTAAATTATATACTATATAATAATGAATATATATTATATCTAATAAAAGGAGCCCATAACAACAAAAACCAACCAAAATGTAGAGAGAAAAGTACTATATTTCAGAGACTGCTGTCTCTCTCTTCAGGTATATTCATATACCTGAAGAGAGAGACAGCAGTCTCTGAAATATAGTACTTTTCTCTCTACATTTTGTGTTTTTATGGGCTCCTTTTATTAGATGGAATTCTGTTGTTACAGAACACTTTTACCAGTCATATATATATATATATATATATATATATATATATATATATATATATACATATATATATATATATATATATATATATATATATATATATATATATATATATATGCATATATATATATATATATATATATATATATATATATATATATATATATATATATATATATATATATATAGTATATATATATATATATATATATATATATATATATATATATATATATATATATATATATATATATATATATATATATTGACATTTTTAATACTGTGAAAACGTTCAGTTGTTCATATTTTGAATGGCAATGAGGTTAGCAGCCTAGAGAGGATACCAACTTTACACTATCTAATCTTAAAAAAAACCAGCAGCCTATAATAATAATAATAATAATAATAATAATATTTAATAATAATAATAATAATAAAATAATAATAATAATAATAATAATAATAATGATGGAGAAACAAAGCTTCAGTTATGCATAAAGTCCGTATATTTAAAGTTAAATCTGTACAGAGGGCTAAAGGGAATAATAACAATAATAATACCAATAGTAATAATATTTGCTTACCCTCGCTATTGCTCGCATTTGCTAGTTCCCATATCCGCACCATACCCATACCTGTGCCATACCTATACCCATACCCATACTGATACCAATGTCTGTAGACATAGCCATACCAATACCTGTACCCATACCCATATCCATATCCGTTCCATACCCATACCCATATCCATGCTATAATCGTACCATACCCATACCCATACCTATAGCCATAAACATAACCATACCCATATCCGTACCATACCCATACCCATATCTGTATCATACCCATAGCTGTACCCATATCCATACACATATCCATTCCGTACCCATTTCAAACCCATACATATATCCATTCCACACCGATACCCATATCCATACCCATACCCTCCGGCCATATACACACAACTAACCATATCTTAGTGTAGGTTCTAGAATTACATTTTATTTCATCATGAAACATCAACAAGAGAAAGATAGTTCAATAACAACAAGGTGTGATCCGACCTCCAGCTTACTCGGGCGGCGTGCTAAAATCTACGGTCAAATAGAGCCTTGTTTCACCAACGAAAATTAAAACAAATATGCTATATTTTATTAGAAATAATTATTCTCTACTGTTTTATATGCACATTATTTATTTTTCACATTTTCACTCTGATATTTAAATCATAAAGATCCTATCCTAAAAGTCCTGTATCTTTAACTGAACGTAAAACATTTTTCAGATTTTTTTTGGCAACAAGAACAACAACAACAAAGTAGTTTGTAGGCTTACTCCCAGAGCAAGCAAAAATCAAAGAGGGAGAGAACGAGAACAAACAATAAGACCAGCAAAGGATTAGAGCTGAGAGCTTTATAGATTTCCCAAATGGTTTAAGAACTCGTATTACTGTCTTTTATAAGTAAAGTAACTTAAAGTACTGTTTAATGTTTGTTGGATCCATTCGTATTGGATATATATATATATATATATATATATATATATATATATATATATATATATATATATATATATATGTATATATATATATATATATATATATATATATATATATATATATATATATATATATATATATACCAATACGTATAGATCCCAAAAAACTTTAAGTTAATTATCTATATATACATATACATATATATATATATATATATATATATATATATATATATATATATATATATATATATAACTATTTTATTAACACATTTATGCCGGCATCTTTTATTCAGGGGACCATTAGCTCTCCGGAATATTATCTCTCTCTCTCTCTCTCTCTCTCTCTCTCTCTCACACACACACACGCACACACACACTCTCGCCAAATATTAAATTAATGTTCATCAGGTCTTCAACTTCTTTTCCTCTTTCATTATTCTGCATAAGTCTAAGATCTCTCATGCAAATGGTTTCCCTGATGCACGCAGGGACACGCAAACGTATACTATATTCTCAGCACAGGATATGAATTAGACATGAATGCTGGGAGCACAGTTGATTTCAAGTTATATTTCCCTTGATTAGCCCAGTAGGTTCAAAAGTCCCCTGTGTATTTTTATTGTTTGCTTCGGTCAAAGGCTCAAGTATATAGATGCACCTCTATATATAATATATATATATATATATATATATATATATATAATATATATATTATATATATATATGTATGAAAAAAATAGACACTATAATAGTTTAACTTTATCTTTAATACCACTCATATAAATTATACTGAAGACAAACAGAAAACAAAGAAAAAGTAATGTTAAACAGGAAAACAGATTCATCACAAAATTACACAGAAGAACCCACCGGGCAGAGGAAGTGAGGAGACTGAAAAGAAATAGATAAAACATAAAAAAAGATGATACATGTCAGTAAAATATCTAATTTGGCTATAAACTATTGTGTAGCTGACAACTGGGTATTTAGAGTTAGAACTGTTTTTATCATTGTTTACTCTTCCAACAACTTTGAAGTCTCTAACAGTTTAGAATCTATATAAAAAAAAGATAGTTCCAGCTCCAAATTTGCAGTTTCCATCTACGCAATTGTTTATTTCCTAATCAGATGTTTTAAAGACATATTGTCATTGCTTACTTGAAACGTTTTTCCTGGGATCCTCACTTCCACTTGGGCCAATAAACTGTACCATATATATATATATATATATATATATATATATATATATATATATATATATATATATATATACATACATACATACATACATACATACATACATACATACATATATACTATATATATAATATATATATATATATATATATATATATATATGTATAGATATATTAAGTGGGGCAATTGTACTCATGCTTTATCGTACTATGGCACTATTTGAAAAGTTTTCCCCCCACAAAATAATATATGATTATGTAGTATAGCAGATCGTATAAGTTTCAGTCTTTAGAATATAGATCTCGGATTACGAAATTCTGGCCACCCGTGGATTACTATAGCGTCTAAAATTATTCCAGCCTTGAAAATACTGCTGGAAAATCAGTCAATGAAACACAGGTGAGAATTTCTGCGTGGTGTATATGCTATTGAACTGTGTAATGTCATTCGTGTATGTCGCTACGTAACCAATTCATACCCGGAACGGCAGTAACCGAGATCTCTTATTAGGGAATGATCTTGTCATCCATTGACCGACCTGATGGGTCGTTAGGGAAAGCTCCGTCTAGTGATATACAAATGTTTTAAGAATATTTTTAGGGTTTGATTCCGGTATGTATCCACATTTGCGGCGTCTTTGGTATAAGCCCGTTTTGGGACGACAGTAAAAACGTGAACAAGAGGCTATAAATATCATAAAGATTATGACCACCGAAAGAAATATCAGTCCTTGATAACGACCACTGAACTTTGCTGGGGTCACTATCTTAGAAACGAACTTCCTATGGAAAGTGCATTATTTAACACAGTATAATGTATTCTGTAATCTGAGGTCGCTTGTATCAATTTCAGAAGAGGCGCTTAAGCGTTCATTGAGTCCCAAAACGAACATTAATATTTTATTAAAAAAAAAAAAAAGCCCTTAGCTTTAACAAAAGCTCTCAATTAGAAAGCGGCCATTTATAAGACTAGCAATTTGCCAATCCTTACTAAGAGCATATTCATCTAAGTGACTCGCTAGTGTTTTGTAACGATTATGTATGATAAAGTTTTAAAGTAACTAAGTCTACGGGTATAACCTGCCCCGTTTCACGGTTAAAACCAGCTCCGTTTCAGGGAATCCTTTCTCACCCCGACCCTCTTCGGAGGCCAGGGACGGGGAGGTAGGATGAAACCCCATTATAAACCATCTAGGGGGTCCCCACTATAACTCTGCCAAGTTTCATGATCATTGGACCAGCCGTTTACCCGTGATTGAATGACAGACGGACGGACAGACATAACGCCCATTATAGTATAGCAAGATATTTCATCAGCTCGAAGTCGTAAACAACGAACAGGATAAACATCTCGCCACAGAAATCCCCGAGAGATAAGAACAGTTGAGCAATCCCGTTCTGTCATTTATAGCTGGAAAACTTTAATAAAAATGTCCCTGGGAGACCGCCACGGCTGCCACAAAACAAAACTTTCATTCTATTCCCTGGACAATATAATTTCTCGTGGTGAAGAGGATTTCATTCGTTCTTAAAATTTCGGGGAGGGGAACTAAAGGAATTATTATAGAACTGGGCGCGGCGGGGACTGGGCGTAGGAGGGAGAGGGGCGTTTGTCACATGCTGTATGTCAAGGAAGTTTTTGGAAAGGTAAAAAGATTTTCCAGGTCCATCCCCCCACCCCCCCACACACAAAGGGATTTGGTCAAAATTCAGAGAATTGTCTCCTTTGATGGCGTTTATCATCAGTTACAATTTGGACTAACTTTTGAAATGAAATACATAATTTGAATAGCTCTGTATATCTATATCATAATATACGTATATATATATATATATATATATATATATATATTTATATATATATATATATATATATTATATATATATACGTAAATAACCACATATAATTTGAAAAATTAATGAGCAGGTACCAAGCGCTTTCGTGTATTGCGTACACTTATTCTGGGTACAAAGTAAAAAATAAATAGAAACATAAACAAGAAAATTTCACAGAACAAAGATCAAAGCCATTAACAAGCAAACTATCATTAAAAATTGTCATTATCAAACAAGTAAGAATACGTTAAAAGTGTTTAAGAACTGGCAGTTAGTATAACAGGCTGTTGCTAAAAGGTGACATTGTATTTCCTTACAATTTTATAAACAAGGTCACTATCTAATTTAAAAACATCTGAACTCAAAATCATAAGTTGATTGTTAAAAAGATAAAGGCAGATTCAATTATGTTTCTTTTTACAATAAGTTACAAATATTTACCTCAGATGAATTTTTTATATATAATGTCCTCTGTCTGTGCTTAGAATGTACTGGCAATTTTTACGAGATACATATGTAATTGTAATAGCCATAAAGCTCTCTTAAATCCTCTAATTCTTCGGTATTTTTTTTTATATATGCTTGTCACTACAAAGCGTATTTTATAAAGCGCGAAGAATTCGTTAATTTAAGAGGGCTTGTGGCCATTACAATTACGTGTATATATATATATATATATATATATATATATATATATATATATATATATATATATATATATATATATATATATATTTACACGACGCGTGTTTTTCTATTGGAATCTATTATCAATACGCAGTGAAGTCTTAACTGGAACGTTTATAATTTCATATGTGATGTAACGAAGCCCTACGAAAATAAATGTATATATATACTAACTGCCTGTCAGTGACTATCATCATCAATAATAAATCTCAAACAATTTGCTTGCCGTCGTGAACCTGTGTTTACTTACACTAACAAATAATTGTATATGTTATTCATGCTCTTTAGAGTTCAATTTATCATTCCTCTTTATGACTATCTATTTCCTATGAATTTCCAATCAGGATACAGCTTTTAATCCTTCATACAATAATACTAATAGTGATTTACTATTGCAAATAAAAAGATTATGATAATGATAGTGATGATGAGTAAGAGGACTAGCTTACCTGAAAATGCATGGATTAATTTACCAAATAATAATAATAATAATAATAATAATAATAATAATAATAATAATAATAATAATAATAATAATAATAAAAATGTGCAAGAGGACTAGTTTGCTTGGCAATGTGAGGATAAATTTAATACATCATCATCATAATAATAATAATAATAATAATAATAATAATAATAATAATAATAATAATAATAATAATAATAATAATAATAATAATAATAATAATAACTAATAACAATAATAATAATATAAAACAGGATAAGTATGCCTGACAATGTGAGGCCTAAATTACCAAAATAATAATAATAATAATAATAATAATAATAATAATAATAATAATAATAATAATAATAATAATACTAAGAGGGGAAGACAACCACCCAGAAATTCCTGAAGCCGAACCAAGTAAGAGACTCTGGGAAAACATATGGAGCAATCCGGTATCACACAACAAACATGCAACATGGCTCCAGGAAGTCAAGGAAGAAGAAACAGGGAGAATAAAACAAAGATTCACAGAGATCACGACAGGCACAGTCAGACACCAACTAAAGAAAATGCCAAACTGGAAAGCCCCAGGTCCGATGAAGTCATGGATACTGGCTCAAAAACTTCAAGGCACCTACACCCACGAATAGCAGAACAACTCCAGCATTGTATCTCAAATCACCAAGCACCCAAATGAATGACCACAGGAAGAACATCCTTAGTACAAAAAGACAAGAGTAAGGGAAATATAGCCAGTAACTACAGGCCTATCACCTGTCTACCAATAATGTGGAAGTTACTAACAGGTATCATCAGTGAAAGGCTATACAACTACCTAGAGGAGACAAACACCATCCCCCACCAACAGAAATGCTGCAGAAGGAAGTGTAGGGGTACAAAAGACCAGCTCCTGATAGACAAAATGGTAATGAAGAACAGTAAGAGAAGGAAAACCAACCTAAGCATGGCATGGATAGACTATAAGAAAGCCTTCGACATGATACCACACACATGGCTAATAGAATGCCTGAAAATATATGGGGCAGAGGAAAACACCATCAGCTTCCTCAAAAATACAATGCGCAACTGGAATACAATACTTACAAGCTCTGGAATAAGACTAGCAGAGGTTAATATCAGGAGAGGGATCTTCCAGGGCGACTCACTGTCCCCACTACACTTCGTAGTAGCCATGATTCCCATGACAAAAGTACTACAGAAGATGGATGCCGGGTACCAACTCAAGAAAAGAGGCAACAGAATCAATCAACCATCTGATGTTCATGGACGACATCAAGCTGTATGGTAAGAGCATCAAGGAAATAGATACCCTAATCCAGACTGTAAGGATTGTATCTGGGGACATCAGGATGGAGTTTGGAATAGAAAAATGCGCCTTAGTCAACATACAAAAAGGCAAAGTAACGAGAACTGAAGGGATAAAGCTACCAGATGGGAGCAACATCAAACACATAGATGAGACAGGATACAAATACCTGGGAATAATGGAAGGAGGGGATATAAAACACCAAGAGATGAAGGACACGATCAGGAAAGAATATATGCAGAGACTCAAGGCGATACTCAAGTCAAAACTCAACGGCGGAAATATGATAAAAGCCATAAACACATGGGCAGTGCCAGTAATCAGATACAGCGCAGGAATAGTGGAATGGACGAAGACAGAACTCCGCAGCATAGATCAGAAAACCAGGAAACATATGACAATACACAAAGCACTACACCCAAGAGCAAATACGGACAGACTATACATAACACGAAAGGAAGGAGGGAGAGGACTACTAAGTATAGAGGACTGCGTAAACATCGAGAACAGAGCACTGGGGCAATATCTGAAAACCAGTGAAGACGAGTGGCTAAAGAGTGCATGGGAAGAAGGACTGATAAAAGTAGACGAAGACCCAGAAATATACAGAGACAGGAGAAAGACAGACAGAACAGAGGACTGGCACAACAAATCAATGCACGGACAATACATGAGACAGACTAAAGAACTAGCCAGCGATGACAATTGGCAATGGCTACAGAGGGGAGAGCTAAAGAAGGAAACTGAAGAAATGATAACAGCGGCACAAGATCAGGCCCTAAGAACCAGGTATGTTCAAAGAACGATAGACGGAAATAACATCTCTCCCATATGTAGGAAATGCAATACGAAAAATGAAACCATAAACCACATAGCAAGTGAATGCCCGGCACTTGCACAGAACCAGTACAAAAAGAGGCATGATTCAGTAGCAAAAGCCCTCCACTGGAGCCGTGCAAGAAACATCAGCTACCTTGCAGTAATAAGTGGTACGAGCACCAACCTGAGGAGTGATAGAAAAAACGATCAGGCAAAGATCCTCTGGGACTATGGTATCAGAACGGATAGGGGTGGGGGATACGTGCAAACAGACCAGACGTGACGTTGATTGACAAAGTCAAGAAGAAAGTATCACTCATTGATGTCGCAATACCATGGGACACCAGAGTTGAAGAGACAGAGAGGGAAAAAATGGATAAGTATCAAGATCTGAAAATAGAAATAAGAAGGATATGGGATATGCCAGTGGAAATCGTACCCATAATCATAGGAGCACTAGCACGATCCCAAGATCCCTGAAAAGGAATCTAGAAAAACTAGAGGCTGAAGTAGCTCCAGGACTCATGCAGAAGAGTGTGATCCTAGAAACGGCACACATAGTAAGAAAAGTGATGGACTCCTAAGGAGGCAGGATGCAACCCGGAACCCCACACTATAAATACCACCCAGTCGAATTGGAGGACTGTGATAGAGCAAAAAAAAAAAAAAAAAAAAAAAGAAAAAAAAAATAATGATAATAATAATACCCGGCCTAGAAAACAAAATCAACAGCATACTAATGTGGTCAAAATATTCTGAGTTATTTTGCTGACCCCTTCTCCTTCCCCCCTTTCCCCGCCCCCCTCCCCCTTTCATCTTCCGTGTCTACGCCCTCGTTCCCTCACCCTTACTGCCTTCTCTTCTCCATCTCCCTTCCCCTTTTGGCCCTTCTTCTTGAGTCTCTCCCACCCGCTGAGTTTTTCGAGAAAGAGCTATTCCAAGTTAAGCCCTTAAGATTGGTCTCTCCCCCCGCTGGTGAGACCATTTCTTCGGGACCTCCCTCTCCTCCATTTCATCTTTTACCCGCCCCGATGGACAAGTATATATTATTATAAATATTATATATATATATTTATTATAATAATATATAATATATATATAAAAATAATATTATATATATGATTATATATATATTATATATAATATATAACTATATATATATATATACTATATATATATTTTATATAATATATATATATTTAATATTATATTTATAATATATATATTTATAATATATTATATATATATGTGTGTGTGTATATATTATATATATATATTATATATATATATATATTATATATATATGGTATATATAATATATATATATATATAGATATATATATATATATATATATATATAAAATATATATATATATATATATATATACACATATATATATATTATATATATATTATATATATATATAATATATATATATATATAAACATTCTTTTAATCACCTGGCTTCTGTCGTCGAATCTCGCTGATATCTATTGGTTTATGTCTGACTCTTTTTATTTGTCTTGAATTCGTACCGTTTCTTACTGTTTGGGCCGTAGAGTTTTTTTCGTTTCTTTCTCTCATTTTGAGAAAATTCCTGACGGATTCGACCATGCTGATATAACTGACAAGACTTCGCTTGATTTTACTCCATTCGAGTCTTCCTCATTTTAATGGTAGACTCTTGCGGAGTAGAAGAGACACTCTGAGTCATTTGCGCGTTATATTGTTCATGGGTCATTTCGTTGGAGACACCAACGATTCAGTGCTTTCTTCGTCCTATCTTTATTTTCATTTGTTTTTTGATGCCTGAAGTTCCTGAGTCTTATGTTTTCTCACTATTATATTGCGGGTCCCGACCAATCCCGACTGCTTTAATCCGTAGAATTGTAAAGTGTATCTAGTCTGCCTTGTTTACGAAAATATATTTCATTATAATGAAAATTCTTGCGTATGATATGAAGTACAGAATCCACATATTTTTCTTATTTATCATATACGTATAGTCTAAGAAAAATAGACCCCATGCATTATGTTTGAAGTATATATATATATAATATATATATATATAGATATATATATATATATATATATATATATATATATATATATATATATTTCTGCGCTATAGAAATCCGAACGGCTTGACCGATCTGTATAAAATTTGGTACGTGGCTATCTTTTAGCCTAGATTAGATAATAGGGTAGGTTTCAATCCTCTAACCATCCCCACCCCCCTTCTCCTTTGCATCCTACTTGTAAATAAGTTCTATGGGTTTACCATAAATAATTTTATGTACGCTTTACCATGCAAATATATTATTGAAAATGTTTTTCATTCACCAAAGTAGGAAGGACAGACAGCTTAGTAATACCTGGATAAAACGACATTGACTACAGTTAATACCTGGTTGAAGGTGACAATCAGTATAGTAATACCCAGATAAAAGGGACAGTCGCTACAGTAATAACTGGATAAAAGGGACTGACAGCAAAGTAATACAGGCGGTCCCCGGGTTACGACGGTTCCGGCTTACGACGTTCCGAGGTTACGACGCTTTTTCTTAAATATTCAATGGAAAATCCGTCCTGGGTTACGACGCTTGTTCCGAGGTTACGACGCTGACGCTTCCGACGCTCCGAGTTAACGACGCTTTTAAAAAACGCATGCTATGATAAAAATCCTTTATAGTTTAGCACAGTATATAATAAAAATATGTTTTTGGTTACATTACAACAAAAATTTTGAGGTTATGATGATTTTTGACACTTTTTTTTTCGTTTTGTATTTTGAATTTTTTAGTGACGCCGCATATGCGGAACTAGTTTGCGGGCGAATGAATACACTAGCTTGGGATGCGCAGTTTAAAACAGTCCAAAAGCACAAATATAATGAAAAATCATTGCTTGTTTCCAGTACATAATTAAAAAACTAAGTTTCTGGTTAGATTACAACACAAATTCCAAGGTTACGACGTTTTGTTATGCTTTTTAACGATACCTCATATGCAGAACTAGTTTTTGAGCGGAGGTGCATAAATTAATTAACGCTATTAAACTGTATGGTAAATTGACCGAACAACGACCTCGGACGGTCGAGGACGCCAAGCGTAACAATACGAAAGGACGCCACTTCAATCGCGTGTCTGCCTGAAGTTCAGTCGTTGGTTGTTTGCTAAGACGTTGCTGAAATTCCTTGCCATTTTCGCAATTTACAATGGCTCCTAAACGCCAAAGTACTTCCTCCGATGATAGTTCATCCAAGAAGAGGAAGGTCATCACGATGGAGGTCAAATATGACATGGTAAAGCGTTCGGAGAAGGGAGAAACAACACTGAAATAGGCCGTTCTTTAGGCTTGAGCAGGACCACGGTGGTAACCATTGTGAAGACAAGGAACGTATTCTGAAGCATGTTAAGGATGCTGCACTGATGAAGTCAACGGTGATAAACAAGAAGCAACGTAGCCAGAGCATTGTTGAAATGGAGAAATTGCTCATGATCTGGCTGGAGGACCAGAACCAGCGACGTGTTCCGGTGAGCTTAAGTGTGATCCAGGAGAAGGCTAGAGCGCTGCATGAGGCAGTAGTGAAAAAGTTTGGCGAAGGCAGTGCTGGTGGTGAATTTTCCGCGAGTAGAGGTTGGTTTAACCGTTTTAAGGCTCGTGCAAATTTGCATAATGTGAAGCTGCAAGGTGAAGCTGCTAGTGCTGATAGCGAAGCAGCAGAAAGTTTTCCAGGTGGTTTGGCTGAGATAATTAAGGATGGGTGGTTACACGGCTGACCAAGTCTTTAATGTGGATGAGACTGGATTATTTTGGAAAAGAATGCCAAATCGAACGTACCTTTCCAAGGAGGAGAAGTCAGCACCTGGCCATAAAGCTGGAAAGGAGCGACTGACTTTGCTGTTTGGGTCCAATGCAAGTGGCGATTTGAACCTGAAGCCCTGGCTGGTGTATTTTGGCCGAGAATCCCAGGGCATTCAAGGGCATTTTCAAGAGTCAACTCCCTGTGATTTGGAAATCAAACAAGAAGGCTTGGGTTACCTTAATGGTCTTCGAAGATTGGTTCAATGACCATTTCGTGCCAGCAGTGGAGCGGTATTTGACTTCGAAGGGTCTGCCTTTTAAGGCCCTCTTAGTCCTGGACAAAAATGCCCCTGGTCACCCTTCAAATTTGAGCGACAATGCATCCTAATGTGAAGGTGGTGTACCTCCCACCCAATACCACATCGCTGATACAGCCAATGGACCAGGGAGTAATAGCTAATTTCAAGGCTTACTACCTTAGAAGGACCATACGTTTTGCTTTGAGGGCCATAGAAGCTAACAAGGAGTTGACACTGAAGCAATTCTGGAAGGGCTACAACATTGCTGATGCAGTGAAAAATATTGCAAGTGCTTGGGACGAGGTGAAGACGACCACTTTAAATGGGGCCTGGAAGAAACTGTGGTCCACAGTTTGTGCACAGTTTTGAAGGCTTTGACCAAGGCAGAAGACGTCGAGACTGTGACGAGGAAGATCGTAGGGCTAAGCAAGAGGCTGAAACTAGATCTTGAACCTGATGATGTAACAGAGCTGCTGGCTTCCCATGGAGAGGAATTGTCTGCAGAGGACTTACTTGAACTTGAACAACAAATGATTGAGGAAGAGGAGGCGGCACCAGAGCCAAAACCCAGGTCATTAACTGTGAAAGGCTTGTCAGAGGGTTTTACTCATCTGGAGAGAGCCTTGGCTTCTTTTGAGGCAGAAGACCCTAACGTTGCTAGGTTTGACAAAATCAAGAGAGGAATCATGGATTTAGTGACTTTCTACAAGGAGACCCTGAAGGAGAAGCAGACGAAGAGAAGTGTGCAGTCCAGGCTTGACACTTTCTTTCACAAGTCTCCAGTACCACCCCACCTCCCACTCCTAGTCCTGGTAAGGAATTCTGAACTGTTTTACTAATTTATGTGGTTTACATAGTGTACATATTAAAATGTGTTAATTTTTTAATGTAACAACTAAATGTAAGAGTAAATTGTAACTTCATTAATTTTCATCATTTGTAATTTTATTGCAGAAGTGGTGACAGTTCCAGATCCCCCTGTACTACCTGTGACAGTTCCAGATCTCCCTGTACTACCTGTGACAGTTCCAGATCTCCCTGTACTACCTGTGACAGTTCCAGATCCCCCTGTACCTGGACCCTCTGTAGCAGCCCGCCCTCCTGTACGTGTACAATCAGGTAAGCAATTTCATTTTTCTCATTTTCATGTTGGAAATTGTTTACACCCTACATACATACGTACACTAACTTACATAGTGGTACAATGTGTTTGATGTTGCATAACCTTATTATTTTTTTTTTTTCATTTCAGACCCCTTTGATAGTGACAGTGACCCAGATGACCCTGAGCCTTTCCATGGTTTTTTTGATGCCTCGCCCTATTCATCAGGTAAGGAATCCTTAACAAATTTGTATAAAATGTTTTATAAATTGCTAATAGAAATTTTATTAAAAGTGTACATATGCGACAATTACATCCACCTTATATATTTATGTACCCTATCATTCTTTCCAGATCTAGATGTTCCCTCATCAGTTGATACGAGTAGTATCACCTCTCCAGAGCCCAAATCAGTTGATACGAGTAGTATCACCTCGCCCATTCCTTCAGTAAAGAAATTCTTCATTTTTTTTATATTGTACATACGTATTACACACTACATATGTCAAACAGTAATAACATGTGCAGTAGTTACAGTAGTAACTCTATCATTTTATATATTTTTTATCATTCCAGACTCCCAAGCACCTGCCCATCCTACTCCATAGCCCAGCCACCCACTCATCTACCATATGCCCATCCCAGTAAGCAAGCCAACCACTAGAATTTGGTAAGGACATTTTTTTTTTATTAATGTTTTAATATTACATATGTAATAACCATGTTATGTATGTAACATACATACTATAATCATATGTATTACATTATCATTCCAGACTGGCATGCACCTGTGACTTACATAAACCAGGACCTCTACATAGCCTACATGTCTTCATTTTGCTGAAGGTAAGGAATTCTCAGTTGTGTTTAATGTTTGCATACGTACAATAAATTTTGTACACCTAAGTGGTTACATACTGTCCTTTAATATTAATTCTTCATTCCAGACTGCCCATCATCCTAGCCTGTTATCTGTGATAAAGCACACTGAAGTTAGGTTTGGAATGCATCCTTATCATGAATGCTCTACACCTCCACCTCCATCTCCCACAACCTAGGTAACAGCTTTGAGACTCACTAAAAGTTGGTAAGTTATGTAAGGAATTTCTAAATTAAGTTTTATACTACGTACATGTTATATGTGATATTAAACCACTGTATGGTGCATATTACTGTATGTAACTTACTCTGCATAGAGGACTTACTGACAAAATTATTTTTTGTACATTCAGAGTCCCCTGAATTATGTAGGCTATGGGGCCACATAAGACTTTGTCCATCCAGGGTTACATTGAACGACAACTTTAAACTAAAAGTAAGGAATTAATTAACATACATTAACTCTTTTAGTACTCTTGATATATCTACAGTAATTAACATATTGCATTCACAACTTTCTGTAGTGTATATTTTGTACACTAATTTTGTTACTTTTTCCTTCCAGAACCAACATTTTTCACACAACTCCAGGTTGTTACTAACAAATTACTACAAGTGTCATCAAGGGATAACTACAAGTAGAAGCACCATTTTTGGATGGAAAAAACCCTTCAGGAAAGTATACGTATCACATGTAACATGTAGTGTAACAAAGTATGAACAGTAAGGTTTTTCACATACAGTAGTATTACATACGTACATAACTTTTTTTTTACAGGAATTTCCAACCAAGTTTGATTATGTACATACATGTTATAAACCACTGTACGTATGGTTACTGTATGTAACTTACTAAACATACATACATGACTTAACTTTGATACTTTTTTGGTACATTCCAGAAAAACCAGGACCCCCTCCATGATGCAGGCTATGGGGCCACATAAAACTTTGTCCAGGGTTACTACATAACATAGCACGACAACTGTAAACTATGTACTACTGTACTAAAGGTAAGGAATTATACATAGTAGTAAACATACATTAAGTAAGTTTATACGTACATACTAAAAAAAAGAAGTGACCAAGATCTCTCACATGGGATAAGTGATCAAAGGTCCCTCATGGAATTACATACTGTACACTCCCTGCTGAACAGGGGGTGTAGACCAATCATTTACAATATGCATACCAGTTGATATTAAACCACTGTATGGTGCATATTACTGTATGTAACTTACTATGCATAGAGTACTTACTGACAAAATTATTTTTTGTACATTCCAGAACCCCCTGAATGATGTAGGCTATGGGGCCACATAAGACTTTGTGCATCCAGGGTTACATAGCACGACAACTTTAAACTAAAAGTAAGGAATTAATTACATACATTAACTAGGTTTTATACATGTTATATATGTGATATTAAACCAACTGTATGGTGCATATTACTGTATGTAACTTACTATGCATAGAGTACTTACTGACATACTAATTATTTTTTGTACATTCCGAACCCCCTGAATGATGTAGGCTATGGGGGCCACATAAGACTTTTGTGCATCCAGGGTTTACATAGCATGACAACTTTAAACTAAAAGTAAGGAATTAATTCACATACATTAACTTTTTTACTCTTGATATAACTCAAAGTAAGGAATTATAAACTAAAAGTAAGGAATTAATTAACATACATTAACTCTTTTACTCTTGATATCTATAATTTACATATTGCATTCAGGACTTTGTGTAGTATTTTGTACTAATTGTGTTATACTTTTACCTTCCAGAGCTACCAGACTGGGATTTTAGTGTACTCCAGGATCTACCAAAGGATTACATACTACGTAGTGTACAGTGCATAATAGTGTTTAGTGTATAATCTAACCTAAGGATTAAGTGTAGTACATTGTGCTTTATAGTGTCACAAGAGTTTAATAAAGAATTATACCTTCAAGAACCATCCTTTGCCATTGAAATAACCACACTACACATCATGCAATACTTGCATGTCACACAGGTAAGGTCTCTCTAACTTTTTCTTAGTTTAAGGCATATTTCCAAGTGTCGTTCCGGCTTACGACGATTTTCGGCTTACGACGCGCCTCAAGAACGGAACCCCCGTCGTAACCCGGGGACTGCCTGTACCTGGTTAAAGGTGACAGAGAGCATAGTAGTAATATCTGGATGAAAGGGACAGTCACCACAGTAATACCTACATAAATGCAACAGTCACCACATTTATGCCTGGATTAAAGTAATAGTCACCACAGTAATAACTGGATAAGTATGACAGATAGCATAGTAATACCTAGATAAAAGGGAGTCACCACAGTTATGCCAGAATTAAAGGGACTTTCACCACATTAATACCTGGATAAAAGGGACAGACAGCACATTAATAACTGGATAAGAAAGACAGACAGTACAATAATAGCTGGATAAAAGGGACAGTCACCACAGTAATGCCTGTCAGTTCACCGACTGCTCAGGGGTGAACATTCCCATGAAAAGAGTAGAACTTTCAGTCGGACTGTCAACACAAACGCCTCCCATTCTCCCTTCTACCTCCCCTCCCTTCCCTTCTACCTCCCCTCCCTTCCCTTTTACCTCCCCTCCCCCTCCCTTTTTCCCTTCCCCTACACCTTGACTGTAATTCAGAGTTTTCCCAGGGAACACCTGGTTGGTCAGCTAATGCATACTTATTATCAGTACGTGTAACCACGTCATGCGTGTGTATAATTTCTAGCAATCTGACTGACTCAGTGTCCTAATCCAGAACAGATTTCTGTTGTTTAAGACATTTTTGTAGTCAGATATACGACGATTATAAACTATTCCTCCCATTTGGAAATTGTCTGTAGTTCCCAGCTGACTAAAGACTAAATAGGAAATTAGCTGAAATGGGCCATGGATGGTACAGCCGACTAGTGACAAACTTAAAAATCGAAGTCAGTTAATAACTGAGCGGCATAAATAGCGGCACATCTCTAATCAGATGTGTTTCTGTAGAAGTTTACCGCAGTCCTGGAAACTTTTCTTCCCTAGATACCGTCGCCGCCACACTTATATGATTTCTCGGTAACTAATTCCTCGGTAGCTAATGTGTCTAGACTCCAACGACCTCTCGAGAGGACTTTGACGCGTTTCCATCTCCATTCTGGGAGACAAATTTAAAGAGGGCGATATCTTCAGTTGCTGAAACAAGCATCTTTAATATCGAAAGATGCTGATGTCTGCCTATTATTACTTTCACCATCATTCTTTCACGTTCTATATGTTGCTGATACCTCTCATTATTATACATTAAATATAATTAAAGGTCCGTTGCAGTTTGTTGTGAATTTATAGCCTTAATGTGAAATTGAATATAATATAACCAAAAACTATCTGGGAACAGATTGTAAGAAATTTATTATATTTCTGTATAGCATACTCCAAGATTTTTATTGTCTATAATCCCAAAATTTCATGAGAGCTTTACGCTGTACAACATTTGATAAGAAAAAAATATGCCAATCAAATTTTTCCATAACTTTTTTTTTCTATCAATTAATGAAGAACAGCATAACCTACTTAACAATTCTAAAGTATTTTGATTTGCTGTTCAGTCTAATGGAATGAATATTAAACAAAAAAGTCACTCTTAAATTTTGTTAAAACATTTAAAAAAAAAAGGCTAAGCCTTTAAAACTGTGTCATTCATATAGGCCGTATACAAAATCTGAATTCCTAAAAAACTGAACTTTAGATTATCTTGGCATGAAGGAGATTACGAAAATGGGAGAGATACAAGCATCGCAAAATCACTAAATCTCGCAAAATCGAAGGATTTGGAACCTCCATTTACGAGGGAATTTTCTCTTGCCATTATGCCTATCAATAAATTGCTAGAATTAAGAAATCTCGGCCATAGGGTAGGATGTTTACCTTTAAGATACCAAAATCGTTTAGCGCAGTTTCCACGATTTCCACTTCGTCTGTCTGTCTCTTTCTTTTCATCTTTTGCATTTCGGGAGTCGTCTCCAAAAATAGTGATAAATAATTCAGAAATATTAATGTCCCAGTGGAAGCGAAAATTTCATTATATCATCTGTACCCAGAACGAGCTATCTCATTAAGGATCAATTCTCGAAGGTATTCATCCTCGAACTACTATAGATTCATAAAACTTCTCCTTTGCAGTGGATTCCGTAACCTGAATCTTGAGGTCGTGGTGTTCCTCTCATCACACTAAAACTAATTCTAAATTACATGTATACAGTATCCTCTTGCATTTTCATTTAGGCATTGTTACGTCCTTATTTTACACAGTAAGATATAGTCATATATATCCTACTGTCGTTTCTTTTCAACTTTCCTTACTGTGCGTACAATACGTAGCCAGTACTTCCAAAATGTCAAACGTCTCTTTACATAGAAAAAAGGTTGTCTTATACAATTTAGTTGCACATTTTACATTTTAATTGAAAGTTTTCATTTAATTTCTATTGCCCTGATTTACCATGGTTATCCTTTCCGACAGTCAATTGTTATTATAAAATTTTGAGTTTCTTCCGTCTGCTTTGTTGTCATAGTCTGATCTTCGAATATCCCTCTTTAAAACAATTCGTCTGAATCTTGCCAAGCAAAGTTTTCATTATGATCAAGAACCCAGAACAGCTATCTTATGATTAAAGAAAAAAATCATCGTTGAACTGAATTCACAAAAATTCTCATTTGCAGAAAAATTACGCAACTACAGAACATTTATACCGGCATTCCATCCATTCCTAAACTAATTCTAAATTAATTGTAACTTAAAGAAACAATCATCGTTGAACTGAATTCACAAGAATTCTCCTTTGCACAAAAATTATACCAGTATTCCCTCCATTCCTAAGCTAATTCTAAATTAATGGTAACAAGGCGTGATGCGACCTCCAGCTTACTCGGGACGCATGCAAGATTTTCCACTCACCCATAAGTTGTAAACGTTATATGCCTAACTTTCCATGAAGTGGTCTTCGTAATTGAAATGCCTACTTAGTAATACTTATACTAACAACAAGGGTCAAATAAAAAGGACACAAATTAAAGACGTTCGTATACTCTTAGTTATAAGTGGAAACACAAAATAATCGAACAGCAACATAGACTAAATCCGGTAAACCAATAAATTAAAACGTGCTAAATTCTACGGCCAAATAGTCTCGTTTCACCAACGAAAATTAAAATATATAAGCTATATTTTACTAGAAATAATTTTTTCTGTGTTGTTTAACGTGAACATTATTTATTTTTTAAATTTTCCTTCTAATAAACAAATCATTAATCTCCTATTTTAGATCTACTGTATCTTTAACTCAACGCGTAATACCTCTTCCAGACCTTTGTAGGCTCTTAAATAGGGCTTTCCTACCCCCACCACAGCATCAACAACGCCGTAGTTTATGGGCGTAATTACTCTCCTAGTAAGCAGAAACTATCTTCATGCATTTTTACCACGCTAATTAACCATCTTTAGGCAATGTTACATTCATTTTTTAAATGTCAAAAAATATTCATCATACATCTTAATTTCTCATTTTTCCAACCCTGTGAGTTTACTGCATAGTCTATACTCCCTCCGGCGTTCTGTCTTCACTGAATGGCAAAACTTCTCCTAATTAATAATAAAAAGTAGTTTCTGCATATTCTAGTTTATGCATTAGATTTTTTTTTCTTTTTTTTTTTTACATACATACGCCTTTCCTTCCAAGCCTTTGGGAAAACTCCTGCTGACTCCACATGCTTCACTTTTTTCCAGTTCTTTTGCATTATTTACTATTCTACCAACATTTAGAATATCTATATTCAGATACCAAAGCAAGTCCCACTTTCCTCATCCATATTTTGCCCTAGTATGTATGTGTTCAACAGTTTTTTTTTATGTAATTCACAATGTTTTTATAGCAAGTATTCATTTATTTTTTTTACAGTTATTCACTAAACATCTTCATTCGTCCATGACAAATCTGATATTAACTTACCATCATTAGCAAAACAAATTAATCCTTATTTATCTTGTAGGTCTTTCTTTAATCTAACAAATTAGTGCCTATTCTCTTTCCTCTTCAAAAAAAAAAAAAAAAAAAAAAAAACCTTCTAAAACATGTAAACACATTATCATACACATCACTGTCCCATTAGTTATTTACAAATTTCCTAGAGATCCATGTACACCACAGAAGAGATTTTCCTTTCACTTACAAAATTTCTTATCAAAACTTTAAAACAACCTCTTATCACCTGAACCATTTAAATCTTCTTCTCATCCTGGCAAATCTCACACACCCTCATTGGCTACTTCGATATTCTCTTTCACTTGAATCTAACCTGAAATTCATCAACTCAGGCAACTTTCATATTCTTCACTTATTCAAACTGGTCGCCTCACAACCTGGTAGCAAACTCTCGAACCCTTTTCAGATATGCATTAAAATTCCCTCATTCTTTTAGCATCTAACTCAGCATCCCTTCCTTCTCTCTCTCCCGCATCCAACAACCGTTTCAAAACACTCAGTAGATCAACAATCACTTAATTTTCGTTCGCCAACACAATTCTCGACTTATGTCTTTGCATTTGAGATTAATGTTTTTTGTGGGTGCTCTGAAAATGATATATATTTCGTCCATCATTTTACTCGTTGCATTTTTTTTCTTCTCCTTGACTTCCGTATCATTTCTCTTATTTAATGAGGATAATTCTCATTTCATTTTTGTAATTGCTCTTCAAACTCATACACTCCCATTTTTTTCAAATCTCAGTGAATCGGTTCTTTGAACATGTCAGTCTTCTCGGCAATACCTACTTCTTCCATATTAGAAATCCTAGGCTACTTTTTATTCCCATTTTACAAACAAACGAAATCTGTCAGTTCAAAAACTTTACATCACTAGCCTTAGCCTTCACTGCCCCATGAAAGTTACCTGAATATTTTGGCTAGCAATTTAAAAGTAATAATTCTATACATATCTATGAAGCCATTATAGCATCTTCTGAAATTGAAAGATATCCTAACAGTCATTTCTTCTTCTATATTTATTTATTTATTTTTTGTAGGTATTTATTTGTATTTTGCTTTTGAAAGAATTTCAAGAAATTAAACCAGTAATAGACATATTTCTAACTAGACACTTTATTTTCATTCACACATGGCATTCGGACATTAACCACTATGCATTCTTCTTTTTGTCATCTACTTTATTAATTTTTATTACGAGACATAGCTAAACTTTTTCCTTAAAAATCAGCGATTTCCAGATGTACGTTTTTCCAGAAGAAAACATTTCAACCATTCTCTCTCTACACTTATACTATATATGCATACTCTCATGCTACTTCTATTTCAGTAGATCCTGGAATGACTTGATAGATATGTATAGGGTAAGACTATACATATCTATCAAGATATGGACAGACAGATTTCGTTTGTTTGTAAAATGTGAATAAAAAGTAGCATATGATTGTTAATACACAATACGCAGATATTGCAAAGACGAGTGACATGTTACCAGAACCGATCCTCTGAGATTTAAAAAGAAAAGGAGTTAAAAAATTTTAAGGGTAATTATAAAAGGGAATCGAGAATTTACAAAAGAATCAATTTTGCTCTAAGTCTCCATCTAACCGCTTAGCATCTATTTCCAATCCCTTGACCATTTCTGTTGGGGCTGCTCTATATCCCATGATATGAAGCTTTCCCTCTTCAACCACACACATAAATTTCGTGGCATTCAGATCTCTAGAACTTAATTCTCAAGTACCGTCAGTGCATTTACATCGATAGCGCAGGATATGGAGATGTAATTCCTATGGCTCTATTATCTGGCGACTTCTAAATTATGCCAAGTGGCGAGAATGGTGCTGTTTAAATTATGCTATTGGTTACCATTGATGATACCTTTGATAGAGTGCAGTGGAGTAGAAAGCGCATCAGGCAACCGACCCCTTCATGTAGGGATAACAGTGTGAAGGCGAAGATATGTTACTATTTCCTCTTTACAAAATTTTTCGGGGTTTTGTTATAGTTTGTAGATTCATATGTTTGTATGGCAGAATTATAATCAGAGATGACTTTCCCAAACGAATTTAATCCTACTAATCCTACAATTTTTGATCGTGTCACTGATCAACGGCTTTTTTGTCTTACTGATGTTTGGTAGGTTTGTTTAATGGGTTTTACAGGATATTTTTTTTTTTATCAAAGTTGATAGTCCATAATCGGGACAGAATCTGGCTGGCGTCTAGAAAATGTTAATTAAATAGAAAAACTCCCCTTTTCTGATGTGGCAAACCATCTCCGTCACAAATGTAGAAATACAGGGCTCTACTTGAATAACACCTAATTTGTCCCGTTCATTGCTTCAGATAAGAGAAATTTAAATTCAATTCAGCTGATCGATGGCACACCCACGGCTCTGTTCTTGAAGGGTAGTCACTCCAATACCAATCTATACTTTGCCATTATTCCTTGGTTATTGTTTTAAAAGCATTTTGCCAAGTTTAATGCGATTATACTTCATCTAATAAATAAACTCTGAAAACCTAGTTTGTCAACTAAATTCCCACATTTACTTTGTAAAATTCAGCAACCCTCTATTCGCAAGTTGCAGCTTTCCATAATCATATTTCCTCAATAAATTTCCCAATCCTCAAGATGCAGCCGTCCAGTTAGTGGTGCCCTTTGTATTTATGTTTCTAGGCCCATAACATCATAGCTCCTGGTTTCCTGTCATACTATCGTGTGCAAAAAAAAAAAAAAAAAAAAAAATAGAACACTACTGTCTGTGTAAACTTCCCTACTTAGGAATCTAGTTCCTTCATAGCTAACTCCAGGAACGTAGTTCCTTTGTAGCTAATTCCAGGAATCTAGTTCATTCATAGCTAACTCCAGGAATCTTGTTCCTTCATCATAGCTAACTCCAGGAATCTAGTTCCTTCATACCTAACTCCAGGAATCTAGTTCGTAGATAGCTAATTCTAAAGTTAATAACTACTTGTGTAATGTATGTATTTTTCATTAAGAATTTAGACGAATTGTTATAAATTGCATACATCTCATTTCTGGGGAAATTTTCTCATTGCTGTTTCTCAAAATTTCTATCTCATTTCTGATACCACAGACGACTAAAAATAAATGCTCATAAAAAGAGCTTTTGTAATTCCATTATGAGATAAACATTAACTTGATTCGGATATGAATGCATGGCAAATAAATGAGTATGCATAACTTTGGGCAGTTTTTGGTTAATAATTATTTTTTTATCATTACTTCACTTAATATGGCAAAATCTTGAAGAAATTACTGTTTTGAGCTAGTATAGTCGACACATTTGTTGAATCATCAGTAACAGAAACATGAAAAAAGAAAACTAGCATTTATTATTTTAAAGAGAGAGAGAGAGAGAGAGAGAGAGAGAGAGAGAGAGAGAGAGAGAGAGAGAGCACATCAAAATTCTTAAAACTTTGTCATTCATGCATGCAGTAATCAAAGTCTGAATTCCGACAAAGTGAAATTGAGATTATCCCAGCTTAAAAACGGTAGCTAAAATGGAAGATTTATAAAATCCTAAAAAAAAAAAAAGACAAATGTAAAAAAGGAAGGATTTAGAAAAGATTCATTTAAAGAACTCTGGGGTATACAGCATTTACTGTTCTTACAAAAAAACTTTTCAATATGTTAGAGCTCACACCATGAGACTATTTTAGTTATGCTCAGCAACTGCACTACAAAAAGGCCTTGTTAGTACATGTTTCGTTATATATCTAATAACATATGTATGAAAATTTATATATTTATATATATATATATATATATATAATATATATATATATATATATATATATATATATATATACACACTGCCAAGATGATAGTAAATGATACACGCAGGGTAGTGCTGCTGTAGATAGTAGACATACGAATGGTCTGAAATACAAGTATATGGACCCCAATGCAGAGGACATCATAAATATTATTTTAGAATCCTTAATGGAAAGAAATACAAACATACATACGCACACAAGCACATAGACACTATAATATATATATATATATATATATATATATATATATATATATATATATATATATATATATATATAGTATAGTATATATATATATATATATATATATATATATATATATATATATATATATATATATATATATATGTATATATATATATATATATATATATATATATATATATATATATATATATATATATATATATATATATATATATATATATATATAGTGCAATGTGTGGTGTGCGTGTATCTACATTTGTGGATCATGCTTTCCTCGAATAAGTGAAGGTTTTCCGGCCAGGATTAGTGTGAAGAAAATCCAGCTTTGCTTTTAAAAAGATTACAA
>NC_087201.1:30051942-30089442 GCF_015104395.2 Macrobrachium nipponense | reverse complement strand
AATAATAATAGAACGAACAAGATGCCTACCCACAGCATTAGCGTAAGGAGAACTGGCACGAAAAATTGTTATGGAGGGGAGGGTAAACAAAGCAACAGGTAATTAGGCAATAAACAGTTGGGTGGAAGATGACTGGTGGTTAAGAGAAGGTACAGTTAGCTTAATCATTATTGATTCAAGGGTGGTTAGTTCGTATATATGTCGGGTTCTTCCCACATTACTAAAGTGACTGGCATCTATGTGTGTTTTGCAACTTTTACTGTGATTTCTTATGTTAGATTGTTCTGGAGATGAAAGTCGACAACCCTATCTATAGCCAATTCCTTGATGAGAGGAAATTCGGACTTTTAGCAGTCTCCTGGTGCAACCGATGTAAGTGCCGAGGTCACGTCTGGGACAATTATACTTATAAACGACACCGGAGGCAAACAGGGGCTGATCTTATCCTTAACTTGGAAGAGTGAGCCGATAGTTCGGGGGTTTATGGGAATTAGTTTTAAATTAAGGGCAGGCAATTGCTCATTGAATAGGTTGATGCATTTTTTCCTAAATTTATTATTATGGAGAAAGGGAAATCTAGCAAACATACGGAGCTTGGGGACACTATGGACTTTTAGGGGTGAATTGAATTTCAGGTTAAGTAGCTTATTAAGGGATCTATGAAAAATTGCTGGAGGGAAATAATTGTCCTTAAAGTAATCAGCAAGGAAAGTCATTTCAGTATGAAAGGTAGACCAGCTTGATGTCAGATTAATGGCTCTATGGAGGAGAGTTGACAGGGAATTCATTTTAAAGTTGAAAAAACATGAGGTATAAACGTTGTGTGTATCTTTTTTACTTATACGCAATTGATGTGCAATCGTTTCAGCCTGGAAATTATATATATATATATATATTAATTATATATATATATTATATATATATATATATATATAATATATATATACAATATACCTTTTTGAAAGAAAATGAAGAGGAAAACGTGCCGAAAGAAAGTCGATAAGCGACGAAAACATCCAACTGCCGAATGCACTCCAAAGAGCGAGATCGTCCCTCACTGATTGAGAAACATTCTCGTTGAAAAGTTAACACAAAGCGAACTTTATATCTCATGAACTTTCAATATCAAAGGGAACTGGATTGTTGGCAGTGAGGGGAGGACATGTGTTTGTGAAGAAGAAGAAGAAGAAGAGGAAGAAGAAGACGAAGAAGAAAAATAAGGTCCACTGGTGAGAGGATCAGGAGTGGTGCGTTTTGGCGAACTGGACTTTAGACTTTAGGATTCCTGGCAGGAAGGTCCTTAAAATATCTCTATTAAGGAATATCTTTTTCGCATGTCTTGATTAAGGGACGTTTGTTGTATATTCAAGTCATGTAGGATAAGGAAAGAGTTTCACATTTCGTCGGGAGTTTATGGTTGTAGATATAAAAGGAAATAAAATAAAAAAAAATGCGCCGAAGAAATTCGGCGCAATAGAGTTTTCCAACAGTTAATAATGCTATATAAGCAGCGGCCCGTGTATCTTTCAGCCACGGTCCGTTGGTGGCCTGTCCTACAGCGTTGTTAGATGAACGATTTTGGACAACTTTAACCTTAAATAAAATAAAAACCATTGAGGCTAGAGGGCTGCATTTTGCTATGTAAGATGATTGGAGGGTGGATGATCAACAAACCAACTGTATCCATGTAACCTCTGTATTTCTAATATCTGAGGTCGGACAGAGAAAGCTTAGCACAATAGTTTACTTTTACAGAAAACAAAAATGTAAATAAATTCTGTACCGTATATTCTTTTTTTTTCAGCATCGATTAATATTATGAAAAACATATTTGTTCCTACGAATCCCATATCGTAATATAAAAAAACTAAGGCTGTTAAATTGACATAAATTAATTTTGTGATAAAATTGGGTTTCACAATTCATTCACAAAATTAAACTATGTCAATTAAAAAAAATACATGAACTGAAAGGCGGACAACTTACAAAAGGAAATCAACTTTAAAACAATTGACACGAGGTGACAAATGTCACACAAGGACAAGACAGGGAAGTTTCAAAAATCCGTGGAAAAAAATCCCGTAACCTCAGTCTCCAGGATCCCGTCAGTCTCTAAAAGTTTCAAAAAAAAAAAAAAAAAAAATAAACATTTGTGCAACATGTCGTATATTCCATTCCTCCAATATCGATATTCATAGGAACTACAATATTTCATATGTCGAAAGTTACATTCATCGTTTAAATCTATGGAGGGATAATTACTAAATCGCATTTCAAAGTGCAAAAAAGGCAATTATTCCTATGTTTCCATCGGTAAATTGTCGCTTCGACCGGTTTAAGTGATGTCACAGATTATATGGTCGGTTCCATAACAATACACCGGACCTGCGCGTACCGGCTGTTTCTATATCGTGAGTTGGTCTGACATAGAATCAATGCAGAGCCTAAGAAGAAGAAGAAAATAAAGTTAATTCTAACGCTCATCTTAAGGCTATCGGGGATACAATTCTCCAAATCACGTCTTCTGTACATCATATAATCAAGGTCACTAACAATACAGGGCGTTTCGAAACTAGAGGCCACCAGCCCCCCTCTACAGCATAAACAAAAATTGATATGGACAAAAACAAAAGTAATTCAGAGTAGATATTTATTCAAGTTTCTCTCTGAGTATTTAGTATTTTGTGTCGCCTCCATCCGCCTGTACCACAGCCTGCATTCTTGAGGGGTATGATTTCAGCAAATCGCAAAAAAAGCTGAGACTCAAACTCTATTTCCCTGAGCACTTCGTTCACCTCTCTTCACAGGTCGTCGAGGCTAGGTATTCCATCATAGTTCACTGTGTGCGCTTCAACATGATCCTTTAAGATACTACCAATATTTTCACACACATTAAGGTCAGGGGAGTTACCTGGAAATTCACTTGACGAGAAGAAATCGATACCACTGTTTCGAAGCAGCTCCTGTGTCTGAAGAGCCTTGAAACATGATGCCTTATCATGCAAAAATGTGACTTCTTCAACATATAACACATTTTCAGGATCTTTGAAGAAAGGAAATACTTCACCAGTAAGCACAGTTTCTCTGAAGTATTCACCATTCCATGACTGTCCTTTTTCTTTGATGACCCACATTACCCGTTTGGCTGTGAAACAGAGAAAAATTCCCAAACATTCAGGAAATTTCACAACTGGGCGATAGTGCACATCATCACTGATAACATCCAACTTTGCAGCCCAAATGATGTCATTTTTGTGATTTGGCTTCCTAACTGTGTAAATGAAGAATTCATCTGATGTGGCAACATGGAGAAAGTCAGATTCATCCCAATCTTTAAGAAATGAACCACAAAACCATGCCTGGTCTTCTCTCTGTTGCTGATAACATGAAATGGCTTGATACCAGATTTTTTCAACTCATGATATACAGCACTATAACTTCTCTATTTCCCCCTTTTCTTTCTAGTTCAAGCGCCAATTTATGTAAAAACTTTCTTGGTCTACCCACTGCCTCAGATATAATGTCTTTTGACTACTGAGAAAGGACTTAAGGACTTCCAAGATTCTTTTCGCAATGACAGTCATGGATATTTGTTCCAGTTTCTTTTAACGAAGGATTCATCTCTTTTAATGAATTTAGCTATCCAGGAACCTGAAATGAAGGATGCGACAGCATCCCTGGCTTCTCTGAAGGTTATAGACCGAATTCGGTCAGTCCATCTGATTTCCTGTGAGTCGTTAGCCATGGCTATATTCAACTCCATTACTCAGTCTGAAAGTACAAGAAATGTAAAATGAAAAATAGCTTAATAGAAACTTAAGATAATGTACTTGGAGATGGGCTATAGCAGAAAACTTCATAATTTTCCATTTTTTTTCTGTGGAGGGGGAGCTCTAATTTCAAAACACCCACTAGAGCTGTCTTTTGGTGGTCTCAGTATAATGTATGAGCTATGGACCATGAAAATTTATCGTTGCCAGACGCACGATTATGGCTAACTTTAACCATAAGTAAAATCAAAACTACTGAGGCTACAGGGTTACAAATTGGTATGTTTGATGATTGAAGTATGGGCGATCAACGTTCCAACTTGTAGCCGCCCTCTAGTCTCAGACAAAGCCGGCACATTGACTGCCTTTTCAGAAAACTAAAAATTGCTTAGAACAGCATCATTAATAAAGTCAAGCAGGAAACTGGGCCAATGAAGGCGGTAAGTGGTGAGAAAAAGATATTTAACAAAATATACAGAAGCAATATTTTAAAACTTCCCTGAACATAATCAAAATATGACAGAGGAATGGCGCAAACTTTCATATAGGAGAGAGAGAGAGAGAGAGAGAGAGAGAGAGAGAGAGAGAGAGAGATAAACTATAATTTGATAGGTTTTTAAGAAAAGCATCAAGATTTCATTGTCGAATTTGCAATAAGCGTAACATCCTCTACCTCTTCATCTGTAAGTGGCATAAGTACTAGGGCAAGATGAACTCAAATAAATGATTCTACTTCCAGACACGACTATAAATCCAATGAACATAATACCGGGAAACATAAAAGAGTGGAGCGCGACAAAAACACACCGCGAGTAAAATATATATATATATATATATATATATATATATATATATATATATATATATATATATATATATATATATATATATATATATACGAGTAAAAGCAACCCTAACATTATCATTACCAGGGTACAAGAAGGAGAAGGCGGGCCGAGAGGAATTCTCACGCCGGCCCAATCTTGCGCTGAAGGAGGGAAAATATGTGAGATTATTGGACCAGGGATTCAGCGAAGGCTTTCCTCGGTGTTATTTGCAAAGCGTAATAAAATGAGGAAGAATATTTTTTCCCTGCATACACTACGTTTCTACGTTTGACTATTTTTTTTTTATATAAATGTTGTTAACAGCCAGAATTCTTAAAGGGGACATCGCATGTGCTAATAATTCTCTATAATGATATTTTCGCTTGCTTGGGGAGTACGCCTAAACTCTTGTTGTTGCTGTTACTGTTGGTTTTGTTGTATGTGCAGGAAAGGTCTGTGGTAAGCCTAAACAGATCTGAAAAAGGTGTTTCGCGTTGAGTTAAAGATACAGGAATTTTCAGATAGGATATCTATGATTTATTTACTAGAATGAAGTGTAAAAAAATAATGTGCATGTTAAACAGTACATAAAAATTATTTTCAATAAAATATATAACGTAATTATTTTAATTTTCGTTGGTAAAACAAGGGTCTATTTAACAGTAGATTTTAACATATTTTAATTTACATTAAAAATTAGGAATATAATATTTACCTCTTTTGCCTGATTATGGAGACCTTGCACACGTCCCGTGTAAGCTGGAGGCTGGGTCACACCTTGTTAGATTTGATGCTCATTTGAAAAAGAATTATATATTCACTAATCTTCTCATGAAAAAAAAATCGAGCATGGACAGAAAAATTTAATCATTGGGCAAAATTTATGTAATTTCAAAAATACATAGCATACATACACAGCAATTTTATCTTATTCATTGAAAAAACTACTTTCTTTTTATTTTACTTAACCACACAGATATCAGACTGCAAATGCTTTAAGTAATATAGCCTTTCACTAATTAGTATCAATTGCGAAATTCTAATTTTCACCCAAACTCCTAAAGTATGTAGCATGCAGGAAAAGGTGCATGGTAAAGAAATACAGGAATTCTCCATCTTTTTAGATTTTCAATATCAGCCATTCTCCCGGTACTGTTTTTGCCTTGAAAATCAGGTTGGTTACAGATTCTCGCTACTTCTGCCCTTGAATCTACAAGCTCCTCTTCTAATGACCTTGTGTCATGGGCGCCTTCAACCACACCTCATTAGCAGAGCCCCTCTGAATGTATTGGCGAGCGGCAGGCTGCCAACCTACCTGTGCGCTCTAATGTCTTTGTGAGAGGGATTTGTTGCCCATAGACCTCTTGCCCATCTATACCCCCAAATCTTTGCTTATACCACCATACATGTATGATTGGATCCTGAAATCTTTACAGCGTCCTAGTACCCCTTGCTCGAGTATGGTGATTAATTTTTAATGTATGGTGAGACAACAGTACCAGCATCCATATCTCACTATAATGGGCGTTATGTCTGGCTGTCCGTCTGTCATTCAATCGCAGCCAAATGGCTCGTCCGATGGGCATGAAACTTGGCAGGGTTATGGAGGGAACCCCTAAGATGGTTTGTAATGGGGTTTCGTCGTACCTCCGAAGGGGGCGGAGGTGAGAAGGGATTCCCTGAAACAGAGCTGGTCCTGCCCGTGTAACGGGGCTAGTTATGCCTGTAGGCTTAGTTACTTTACGAATTTATCATGCTTAATTTCTGAATCCTTATGATAATGAGTACAGGCTGCTACAGTAAACGTGCAATACCAATCCATACCACCGGGCCCATGGGTCTCATGGTATCCTCAATCAATGAGATATTTACTGCAGATGACAGAGAATGTTGCTGTCTTTTCATGACAATATGCCTTTGAGAAGTCTGACAACTACTGCCAGTACTTTTATACACACACACAGCCTAGATATATATATATATCTATATATAATATAAATATATTATATATATATATATACATACATATATACATCAATGAGGAGGAGGCCATAAAGACTAGCTAAAAGGATTAATTTATTCCGACGTTTCGTAATGTCTTCATTACATTTTCGAACGTTGTACAAAATAGATAACATAAATTACAAGAAAGCTATGAATTTAAAATTTAAAAATTAAGTTGAGCAATGATTACAAAATAAAAAAAATAAAAAAAATTCAAAAGTTAAGCAAAGCTGGACCAACCTATTCAGCGGCAAAGTCAAGACTGTAGAGAAAGAATTAAGACTGAGATTGGTACCTACATTATGCCAGCAGAGGTTTGGCTGTTCAACAAGGGGACGAGTCTAAAATTGTCAAATCATGGCTGTTGGAGGCTCGCCCAACAACTGAAAAGTCCTTATTTTCAACAGAAGTTTTACAAATTCTTGGGTGATTTCTAATATTAGAAAACTCTGGGTTTACAATTTTGCTGCCTGTCCTATAGCTTACTCCACGATGAGAATCTATGCCTATCTTCAAAAGCATCCTGGTGGATCCAATATAAGTTCCTAAGTTACATTTAGGACAAGCATAACTATACACACACCCGGAAGACATATAAGGTAACAAATGATCTTTAAAATAAAATAATGACCCATTGGTAACACGATTAATGGGTATCAAATGAACCTTAATAGCTCCAAATTCAGTTGTAAGGCGAACTTCCAACAACCATGATTTGACAATTTTAGAACCGATAATGATCAAACGACTCGTCCCCTTGTTGAACACCAAACAAACCTCAACACATGTGAAAACCATATATGATATATATATATATATATATATATATATATATATATATATATGAAATTCATACCACACAAAGCACTTTTAGAAGTAATAATTGCTTCGGTTCTGAGTCACGTCATTAGTAAAATTGTGCCAATGAATACTATTCTTGTCTTCAGTGGCACCCATCGACGTTTCCCTCTCCTAACAATGCCAAACCATCGTTCATTGTTTCACCTACTAGCGAAATAGATTCCCTAGATGGAGTCTATATTATCTTCTCATCCGGTTCTGCATAACTACTTCGATTCCCGTACTGATTTAATGTCTCTCTTTTGTGTGTGTGTGTGTGTTTTTGTGTGTGTGTTAGCGTCTGAATCATTGCTTGATTCGGCCGGATCTCCCCTACCGACGATTAACAACCTGCTTCTGACCCTGATCCCTCTCTACCACTTACTTTTATTCCGGCTGTACTAATGGAGCTATCAAAATAAATTGAACGAATCCATATGGATGGAATGATGACGGTGTTTTCACGGTTCAACGGCCCACTTCCCCCATTCTATTCCGGGCTCCAAAAGGCCATCGCTTCCAAATGAAGGATTAGAGACGTCGTTTTGATCACTGTGCGGATGCAAAGTGCCACCTTCAGCTACAGTCCATTGCACTCTCGCTCTCTCTCTCTCTCTCTCTCTCTCCAACATGCATACACATTCAGACTCTTGGTAATAACACTATCCTTCTTTCTCACAAATATTCCAATGTATTCTCTCTGTCCGTCCGTCTGTTGCCTCTCTCTCTCCCTCTCTCTCTCCCTCACACATACACACACCTGGAAATAGCCATCATTTGTAACGCAATTGACCCTTTGTGAATGTCGGCCGAAAAGGCTGCGTAAGTAAATACGTTACATCGTTCTATCTCTTTGCCTCCAGCCTGGCAATGGAGAGACTCCTCCTCTGTCCTACCATTACTGTAAACAAGCATTACAAACTAAGTTATTATTTTCGCTTACCCGGGGAGTAAGCCTACAGACTATTTTGTTGTTGTTGTTGTGTGGAGGGGTAGGAGAGGTCTGTGGAAGAGCCTAAAAAGGTCTGAGAAAGGTCTTTCGCGTTGAGTTAAAGACAGGAATTTTGGGATAGGATATTTGTGATTTATTTATTAGAACGAAGATGTAAGAAATAAATAATGCGCAGGTTAAACAGTACAGAAAAATTATAATTATTTCTAATAAAATATTAAATTTATTTTAATTCTCTTTGGTGAAACAATGTGCTATTTGACCGTAGATTTTACCACGAACCCCAGTAAGCTTTAGGTCGGATCACTCCTTGTTTATTTCACAGTTTCTACCAGTGAATTGTCCATTCTGAGCTTGCAATCGTCAGGTGAATGCTCGCTTCATCAGTTCAAGCAAGCTCTTCCCTTTATGAACTGCTCTAAAAAGAATGAGAAAAACTTTTATCTCGTAAAAAAAATAAAAATAAAAACAAAATAAAAACTCATCTGAAACCCAGGTAACGTAAATGAAAATGTGATTACCGCACCTGTGATTAACGCATTCATGCTCCGGTGAGCGCTGGCAAATTTGTTCAGAACGTGGGCTAAATCACAAAATATTTCTCTTTTATGTGTTCTTTTTCATTCCACCTTGCCTGGTTCCGTTCAGCAGTCACGTAGGCGTGACCTTTACATATTATGTGCATATATCTGATAGTATCCTCATAGCGTGATTTGTTTTCCATGATACGAGGCGCGATCGAACCTCCAGCTTACTCGGGGAGCGTGCTAAAGTCTTCGGTCAAATAGTGTTGTTTCGCCAACTAAAATTAAAATATACACTACATTTTATTGGAAATGATTCTTCTCTACTGTTTAGCATGCACATTATTTACTTTTTTTATATTTTCATTCTAATAAATAAATCATAAATATCCAATCTTAAAATTCCTGAATCTTTCCCAGCAAGAAACACCCTTTTCAGACCTTTTTAGGCTCTTTCAAAGACTTTTACTAGCCCCTTCAACAAGAACGACGGTAGCAAGAACAACAAGAACAACTAAAACAACGACAACAACGTAGTTTGTAGGCTTACTTCCCGAGTAAGCGAAAACGGTCACCGTTTTAATAGTGAACCTTGAATGGTAGGCATTAGAGAAAGAGGTAATCAGCAGCCACGATACATAGTAGGTCCTTCTTCGCTTCATGACAGTGTAATCCTATTCTGCCTTTATATTATTCACCACACTATTAACTTTTCTCCGCCACACAAACAGCAGCGAAATCAGTTGCTTAGGGAAGAAAAGATTGGGTAATCAACTGTGCTCCGCTAAGCACTGCCATTTCAAATGTCAAAAGGAAACCGTGAAATGATCATTCAAACTATATGTTTTATCAGGCCAAGCATAGCTTCCTGTTTTGTGTAAATATAAAAGAAGGCCAAAACGATGGAATTTCGCTTACTCGGGAAGTAAGCCTACAGATTACTTTGTTGTTGTTTTTGTTCTTGTTGGGGAGAAGGGAAGCCTCATTACGTCTGAAAAAGGTGTTTGACCTTGAGTTAAAGATACAGGAATTTTAGGAGAGGATATTCATGATTTATTTATTAGAATTAAAATGTAAAAAATAAGTAATGTGCGAGTTATACATTACAGAATAATTGTTTATGATAAAATATAGCGTATTTATTTTAATTTTCGTTGATGAAACAATGGGCTATTTGACCGTAGATATTAGCGTGCTCCCCAAGTAAGGTGGAGGTCAGATCACGCCTTGTTACTGATCAGTCTCCATCAGGGCTGTTTTGATTAATCAATGATCAATTAGGTATTTAGGATGGTTAGGATCACGTCTTTATTAATGTTCCAACGATAAATCCTGGCTTTTGTTGCTGATTAACATGATACTGATACTGTGATACCGTGATTAAATTCCTGAACCAACTGCCCATCGTCAATAACACTTGCTCAATCATTTTTTTTATTTCTTTATTTTTTCTTTTAGTCCTTTCGAGAACAACAGGACACGGAATTTTGTTTTCGCCTCTTGAGGACCTTCGAGCCCTGATCAGCAATATAGCGCATTGCTATCATTCTTCAGTAATGAATGACCTCCCTGTTATGAAAACTGCTATTACTATCAAGCCAGGTGTGCCGCCAATAAAACGTGCAGACAGTGAGATCACTTTCCCGTAAGTTCTAATCATAGAGTTACCTGCCGGAGAAGTTATTTCACTGACGATTCTGTTGATAATTATGATGACCGTCCTATTGGGAAATGACAGTTCAGTTTCATGATTTATTGTGCCGAAGTTTCACAGCACATCTCTTTTGCATTTTCAAGGCTGAAGAAAATTTTTTTTTTTTTATTTGATTTATATTGATTTTTTCCATTATGCCAAGCACTGGGGCAACTAAGACCATTGAACGCTGAAACGAATAAAGTAAAAGGTTTGAAAGGTGTAACAGGAGGAAAACCTCAAAGCAGTTGCACCATGAAACAATTGTTAGGAGAGGAGGGTGGACAGTAGGATGAAGAAAGAGAATACGAACGGAGGTACAGTAAGAGGAATGAAAGTAGTTGCAGCTAGGGGCCGAAGGGACGCTTGCACAGAACCTTAAGCAATGCCTACATCTCACCGAATAAGGTGCACTGACGGCGCTACTCCCCTACGGGGCTGAAAAAATGTGAACACTGTGACTCGTAATAACTAAAAACGTTTTGGCATAAAATCTATATTTATTACATTAACATCCCTGGTAAAGGCAAAAAGGCAAAATATATAAAGAGCAGTGCAATTGCATAACCCACAGTACAATACCTCTGCATTCTTTGTCTTTTTGCAATATATATATATATATATATGAATATATATATATATATATATATATATATATATATATATATATGTGTGTGTGTGTGTATGTATACATATATATATATATATATATATATATATATATATATATATATATATATATAATATCTCCTTAGGTTACACTTCTGGAGCGGCAGAGAAATCTACTGTAGTAGGGCGGCTATCTTAAAAAAAATAAAAAAAAAAGCAACGTTGTGCCCACTTTTATCAAACCAATTACTGGTACCACGCTCTTCGTTATCATTAATAGCCTGGTTCGCTTATCGGGTCTCAAACATGCGAAAAATACGAGTGAAAAAGAAAAGATTATGATTCTATGTTTGAGCACAAAGTCCTGTTTAGATCAGCAGAGTCACAAATAGATCCATTGAGGTTTAGATCAAGGAGGATTGTTATTTTCTTGGCATTGTTTACCAGCCAACGCTTTAGTTTACTCATGAATCTTTCTTCGATGGGAAACTGGTTTTTTTTTATACAGGGAATATCTAATTCTGCTATTATTTATTATCCATATCAACCATACTTTATTTACTACAATATAGGTCCCCAATTCACCTTTCTTTTAACACTCTGAATCCATAATTTGTCCCGCGGAAGAGCCATATCTGTTAGCTCTTACTTTCCCAGTCGTCTTATATTAGTTACCAATGTTCTTGGTCAGCTATTCTGTCCCTTTTCTTATAAGGAAAAATCCGAAATTTGCCCATCGCATCTACAAGTCTTTCCGCCCGCTTGAGATTGCACAACGCTGCCCGCCGTACGATGCATATAAAACGCATAGGTCACATTCAAATAAGCATGCTTCTAAGCAGACAAGTCCCACTGGTGGTTATCAGAAATGTTCATTACATTTAACTTTTGTTGAGAAAGGAACATTGTTTCTATCCCCGTTATTTTCCGTTCCCTTGGTATCGTGTGTACGATACCTTGGGCACTCAGAAATGGCAATACTACCATCGACGAACCTTTTTGGTACCTCAGTTAACTGCTAGTACCAGATGTTTTCGTGTCATTTAGCATTGTTAGTTTGTGCATATAATATGCCACGTTACATGTTAACATTTGTGGATTTTTAGTTTAATAGTGCGATCACAAGGTTTGACAAATACAGCCGTTTACAACAAGCCCGCTTTTGTTCGAAATTTAAAACGAATTGGTTACTCCAGTGTTTATCAAAACAAAAGACATCATGCAAGAGATTACCAGGTTCTTGTAGGCGCTAACGGATCATGTCAAGATTAGCGAACCCATTATCCTTCAAGACAATATTATACCGCTATATATATATATATATATATATATATATATATATATATATATATATACACTGCCTAAAAGTAATAAGAAATGGTGCAGATACGTGAGCAGACGAAATAATGTTCTATCAAGTGTTGTAGTGTGCAATCAGTGCAGATTTGCCTGCAAGAGTGAAGTAGTGTATAATGAGTGGTTGTACAAGTGTTACAATGCTAAGAATCGTTGCAGTAACTCCTAAACAATAAGCATTCAATCCCAGCAACTGAAATATGGGAAATGATTATAAAAAGAAACTCACAACACTACAACTATAACAGGTTTATTCACATCCTTATTTACCAAGAAAACTAAATGTTGCTTAGCTTCAGCTTTCATTCAACGGGACACCAATGACAATCAACCAAAGGGGGGACAGGTTGAAAGGTAGAGCAATTTTAATACTTCAGTGATGAGTGGGTGAATTCTCCTTCGTGGCTGGGGCTCGAAGACGTCCCAAAGGAGGTGGCTTCAAGATAGGACAGCAAATGCGGTTTCTCCCAGTATCTGCAGATTGTGAAAATGGAGGGCAGAAGGGCTGGCGACTCCTCGCCCCAGAAGCCCATAGGCAAGAAGGGCTGACTACAGACAGAAAAGGCTGGCTACCACAACAGAAAGCTGACTCACAGTGATAGGAAAACTGGCTACAACAGAAGAAGGCCGGACTACAGGCAAAAAAGGCTAACCAAACGGAAGGCCTAACCTACAGACAGGAAAGGCTATGACCTACAGAATAGGAAAGGCTGGACTACCAACAATGAAAGGCCTGAACTACAACAGAAAAAGGCGGTTACAGACAAGGGAAGGCTAACTACAGACAGGGAAGGCTTACTTCAGACCGGAAGGGCTGACCCCAATCAGGAAAGACTGACTACGGACAAAAAAGGCTAACCACAGACCGGAAAGGCTGACTACAGACAGGAAGGGCTGGCTACAGACAGGGAAGGCTGACTACAGACAGGAAAGGCTAACTACAGACAAGAAAGGTTGACTACAGACAGGGAAGGCTAACTACAGACAGGAAAGGCTAACTACAGACAGGGAAGGCTGACTACAGACAGGGAAGGCTGACTACAGACATGGAAGGCTGACTACAGACAGGAAAGGCTGACTACAGACAGGGAAGGGCTGACTACAGACAGGAAAGGCTGACTACAGACAGGGAAGCTACTAAAGACAGGAAGGGCTGACTACAGACAGGAAGGGCTGGCTACAGACAGGAAGGGCTGGCTACAGACAGGAAGGGGTGGCTACAGACAGGAAGGGCTGGCTACAGACAGGAAGGGCTGGCTAAAACAGAAAAGGCCACCTACAGAAAGGAAAGGTTAACTACAGACAGGAATAAGGCTTAACTACAGACAGGAAAGCGACTACAGACAGGGGAAGGCTGACTACAGACAGAAGGCTGA
Organism: Macrobrachium nipponense; assembly: GCF_015104395.2. NCBI lineage: Eukaryota > Metazoa > Arthropoda > Malacostraca > Decapoda > Palaemonidae > Macrobrachium > Macrobrachium nipponense. Next base: position 30,075,491 of record NC_087201.1, on the reverse strand, counting down.
CTACAGACAGGAGGCTCACTACAGCAGTAAGGGCTGGCTGACAGACATGAAAGGGCTGACTTACAGACAGGAAGGGCTCACTACAGACAGGAAGGCTGCTACAAACAAGAAAGGCTGACTAAGAAGGAGGCTGGCTACAGACAGGGAAGGCTAACTACAGACAGGAAAGCTAACTACAGACAAGAAAGGCTGACTACAGACAGGAAGGGCTGGCTACAGACAGGAAAGGCTAACTACAGACAGGGAAGGCTAACTACAGACACGAAAGGCTGACTACAGACAGGAAGGGCTGGCTACAGACAGGGAAGGCTAACTTACAGACAGGAAGGCAACTACAGGACAGGGGAAAGGCTGACTACAGACAAGAAGGGCTGCTACAGACAGAAAGGCAAACTGATAGACTGGGAAAGGCTGACTACAGACAGAAAAGACTGACACAGACAGGAAAGGCTACTTCAGACAGGAAGGGCTGACTACAACACGAAGGGCCTGACTACAACAGGAAAGGCTGATACAGACAGGAAGGGCTGATCTACAGACATGAAGCTGGCTTACAACATGAAGGGCTGACTAGCAGACAGGAAGGGCTGACTACAGACAGGAAAGGCTGGCTTACAGACAGGGAAGCTAAACTACAGACAGAAAGGCTGATACGACAAGAAGCGGGCTGCTACAGACAGAAAAGGCAAACTATAGACAGGGAAGGCTGACTACAGCAGGGAAGCGACTATCAGGGACAGGAAGGCTAAACTCAGAATAGGAGGCTAACTATACAGCAGGGAGGGCTAACACAGACAGAGGGCGGCTACAGACAGGAAAGGCTGACTACAGACAGGAAAGCTACTACAGACAAGAAAGGTTGACTACGACAGAAGGCTAACTACCAACAGGAAAGGCTAACTACAACAGGGAGGCTGACTACAACAGGGAAGGCTGACTAACATAAACAGGTAAAGGGCTTGACTACAGACAGGAAGGGCTGACTACAGACAGGAAAGGCTGACTACAGACAGGGAAGGCTGACTTCAGACAGGAAGGGCTGACTACATCAGAAGGGCTGGCACAGACAGGAAGGGCTGCTACAGACAGGAAGTGGTGCTACGACAGGAAGGGGCTGGCTACAGACAGAAAGGGCTGGCTAAAACAGAAAAGGCCACCTACAGAAAGGAAAGGTTAACTACAGACAGGAAAAGGCTAACTACAGACAGGAAAGGCTGACTACAGACAGGGAAGGCTGACTACAGACAGGAAGGGCTGACTACAGACAGGAAGGGCTGACTACAGACAGGAAGGGCTGACTACAGACAGGAAGGGCTGGCTACAGACATGAAGGGCTGAATACAAGACAGAAGGGCTGACTTACAGACAGGAAGGCTGACTACTAGAAAGAAAGGCTTGACTACAGACAGGAAAGGCTTGCACAGGACAGAAGGCTAACACAGACAGGAAGCTGACTACAGGACAGGTAAGGGCTGGCTAACAGATAGAAGGCTAACTACAGACAGGAAGGCTAACACAGACAGAAAGGCTGACTACAGACAGGAAGGGCTGGCTACAGACAGGGAAGGCTAACTACAGACAGGGAAGGCTAACTACAGACAGGAAAGGCTGACTACAGACAAGAAGGGCTGGCTACAGACAGGAAAGGCAAACTATAGACTGGGAAGGCTGACTACAGACAGGAAAGGCTGACTACAGACAGGGAAGCTTGACTTCACAGGAAGGCTGACTACAGACAGAAGGTGACTTTACAGACAGGAAGGGCTGACTACAGACAGGAAGGGCTGCTACACATGAAGGCTGACCTAACAGAACAGGAAGGGCGGACTTACAGACAGGAAGGCTGACACAGACAAGGAAAGCTGACACAGGACAGAAGGCTGCTACAGACAGAAGCTAAAAGACTTACAGACCAGGAAGGTAACTACAGAAACAGGAAAGGGCTGACTACAGGCAAAAAAGGCGGCTACAGACAGGAAAGGCTAACTTACAGACAGGGAAGGCTTAACTACAGAACGAAAGCTTGACTACAGAACAGAAGGCTGAGCTACAGACAGGATAGGCTAACTACAACAGGGAAGCTAACTACAACAGGAAAGGCTAACTACAGACCAAGAAGGCTGGCTACAAGACAGGAAAGGCAACTAAGCTGGAAGGCTGACTACAGACAGGAAGCCTTGACTACAGCAGAAGCAAACTACAGACAGGAGGGCTAACTATAAAGGTGCTAACTTACAGACGGGAAGGCTAACCTACAGACAGGAAGTGCTAACTATACAGACAGGAGGGCTTAAACTACAACAGGAAAGCTGACTACAGGACAGGAAAAGGCGAACTACAACAAGAAAGGCCAACTACAGACAGGGAATGCTGGCTACAGACAGGGAGGCTACTTACGACAGAAAGGCTGACTACTGGCAAAAAAGGCTAACCACAAACAGGAAAGGCTAACTACAGACAGGAAAGGCTGACTACAGATAGGAAAGGCTGACTACCAACAGGAAAGGCTGACTACAAACAGAAAAGGCTGGCTACAGACAGGGAAGGCTAACTACAGACAGGGAAGGCTGACTTCAGACAGGAAAGGCTGACTACAAACAGGAAAGGCTAACTACAGACAGGAAAGGGTAACTACAGAAAGGAAGGGCTGGCTACAAACAGAAAAGGCTGGCTACAGACAGGAAGGGCTGGCTACAGACAGGAAAGGCTGACTACAGACAGGAAAGGCTGACTACAGACAGGAAAGGCTGACTACAGACAGGAAAGGCTGACTACAGACAGGAAGGGCTGTCTACAGACAAGAAGGAATGGCCACAGGCTGGCGAGTAGGTACTACTCTTCGTCAGTGGCATGTAGGGCTCGCTACTTCACCTCGTCTCAGGCGCAAGGGTCTTTTAGAGACTTCTCCTCATCACAAACAGGACAAGATTTTGTGGCAATAGGTGTTAAAGTCGTCAAAAAGGTAGACTCCCGTCGAAACTTTGCTTTGTCGGACTTTGATTGCCTACTCCGTCTGTCCGAACAATCTCTTTTGGTCAGTTTATTGAAGCTTCTAGAACAAATATTCTGATGTAGTCTTGATCCAGTATTATGCCATTTCACAAAAAAAGTAACATGATGGGTAAATGAATAAATGAATAAAACAGGGATCTTCATCAAGACTCAAATTTGCCATGAAATTTTGACAACAGGAACCAACAGGTATGGAAATCACATCCAAACACTGGATGCAGCCACATCTTGGAAAAAGAGATATTATTTCTTGTCAAAGTGGTGGTGAGTACACTACATTATTGTTTTTAATACAGTCTTTTCTATTTTTTTTAGTTTATGATAATAGGGAACCCAATGATCTACAGGATAAACATAGTATCATAGCCAAAGCCTTATTAAGAATATATATATATATATATATGATATATATATATATATATATATATATCCATATGTCATAACATTTAAAATTTAATAGTTCTTTCTTGGTAAATTAATTTTTGAAGATTTCAGACTCATAGAGAACGTATCTGTTAAATAGGAGACTGATTTTAAAACATAATTTGGAAGCATGAAGCTAAAATTCTGCCAATACATTTAACATGTGTTTTATGGTGTTACATGACGTAGTATTGAGATTTTTTATAAGGTATTTTAGCGTGCTTAGTAACAAGTTTTTTTTTTTAACACTATTGGCACTTCCAGGATTTAAAATGCATGTAATTCAAGTTGTAATTGATTCACATAGGAGTTTTTAGTTATGAAGGTGATGTAACATATATCCATCCATTATTTGAAGAAAAATTCTATCGAAGGTTTGTGAATTTTATACGTGTCCAGTTAGCTTTCGACTCGCCGTACAGTCGAAATACAGAACGCTTAACGCTAAAATAAAATTTTGATTTTAATTTCCTGTCACAATTATACCGGTGACCGCAAGTTTGATGACATCCAGGTCAATTATTCAAACACTTCGGGATCGAGGACACCCAGGTCAGTTATTCAAATATTTAGGGATCGATGACATATCAGGTCAGGTATTCAAATATCTTGAGCGACCTCGTAACAGTATCATGCCCGACGCTTTCAGTTTTTGTTCTCTCAGCGTCAGAGTATCTACTTCTTTATGGTAGTCTTGGCAAACTTCCGTTTTGCTCGAAGCGTATAATTTACGACTATTTAATTCAACGAGCGGCAATATTATTACCTTAAGCACTCTAGTTTATTATTCAGGTAATATTATTGTGTCTTCAGCATGTGATCGACAATGGAGCTTAATCCTTCATTATTGACACACTAGAACACACACAATATATATATATATATATATATATATATATATATATATATATATATATATATATATATATATATATATATATATATGATCAAAGGTCATTTATGTCTCTTGGACACGCATGCATTTTCTTGTGTATTGACAAATCGCACCTTAAGAGTACCTTACACCCAAGCAGAATTATAGATGATGGATGTCCAGTCTCGGGCAGGATTCGAACCATTACCTGGTATAGAATTACTTTACAACACAAGTTACAGAGGGAAGGGAAGGAAAGGAGGTTCGAAACCTACCCTATTATCTAAGTTTGGACAAAGGATGGCCTTGAACCAAATTGTATCTAGATCGGTCAAGCGGTGCGGGTTTCTATAGCGCACAACTTTACAAACATAAGACATTCACTTTTAAATGTAAGAATTATATATATAATATTAATATCATATAATATATATATATATATATAATATATATATATATTATATATATATAGAGAGAGAGAGAGAAGAGAGAGAGAGAGAGAGAGAGAGAGAGAGACGACCATAGAAATATAATACAAAAATGCTTTTCTTCCCAGTGATTGTTAAATCTGTATCAGGGTTTGTCTTTAGGATTTAGTTGGTGGGGAGGGGGCGGGCGGGGGGAATGTTTAGGTTTAGTTGGGGTGTCTTTAGGTTTAGTTGGGAGAGTGTTTCAGTTTAGTTGAGGTTCATTTAAGTTTTGGTGGGCGGTGTGTGTGTGTAAGAATGTAAAAGTGGTTGTATTTAGGTTAGGTGGAATTTGTTTAGAATTATTGGGGGTGTGTTGTGGTTTAGTAGGGTGTGTGTTTAGGTTTAATGTGGAGTGTGTTTAGGTTTCTAGGTGGTGTCCATTTATGTTTATTGGAGGTGTTTTCATGTACAGCCATCCACAGGGATGATTCCTTCTTTGGTGGGCCCTTGTACGTTTTTAAAATAATTTGCTTCTCATATTCTAGAATTGTCTTTTAGTATTCTCTTGTCACCATTGTAGCTCCTGGAGAATAGGAGAGTCTTCAGTTCTTTTTTTAAATTTTCTTTCTTCTTGTGCAATCTTCACTTCATGTGATAATTTGTTGGTAGTCTTGGTCCGCAATGTTTAAATGCTCTCGCTTAAATTGCGATTTGCTCTAGGCTCAAATGGTCTATATGCTTCACTTGTAATTTTGATTACAATATTAATTTCAGGTCTAAAGAGGCTTAAGTATTTTCTCAGATATGCTGGTTCACCATATTTTTATGTTTTCAAGGCTGTGAGAAGTATTTTGTATTCTATTCTTACTTTTACTTGGGACAAATATAGTTCAGTTAGTGCTGGGGTTATTCTGTCAAGGGAACATAATCCTTTTATTAATCTGGCAGCTCTATTTTGTACTCCTTGCAATTTAGGCTTAGTGGGCAGTGTGTGTGAACATCTAAGGGGTGTGTGTTCAGATTTGGTGGACTGTGTGCTTAGGTTTAGCTGGGGTGTTTCAGTTAAGTGGGGTGTGTGTGTTTAAGGTAAGTAAGGGGTAAGTTTAGGTTTAGTTGGGGTGTATCTGTGTAACTGAGACATACTATTCAAAACCACACCATGTGTTACCTCCTCTATAAAGTAAATGACTGACTGTCATTCAGAGTATTCCCGGACAATGGCGGGTTGGTCAGCTAGTAATTTTATTATATATATATATATATATATATATATATATATATATATATATATATATATATATATTCATATATAATATATACATATATAATATATACTATATAATATATATATATATATATATATATATAAAGATAAATGCCACGAAGGAAAAATGAACGAAGGAGGTCTGCAATATCTTTCGACTTTACAAGTCCTTTACTGAGCAGATACTGACATAAATACGAGAAAAGACAATGCAAGAAGATTCGTATAACTCACAGATAGGGATTATAAAGAGATTAGTACCTAGAATCCGACACACCTGGAAGATAAGAAACCTTCCCAAACAAGCATAAACAATGGGTGCAATTAAAGGTTTAAGACAATCATCTCAGATACAATTTCCAGACAATTAAAGGATTATAGGTGACAGCTATTCAGAACTTGGTAAACAAAACCATATTCACAATACATGACAGACATACATTACAACAAAAATTAATAACTCTAAGGCAACTGATTTTTATTTAAGCCAGTAATTATATCTTTGAGGTCATTCTTAAACATGTTACAGATACACGGGTCTAAATGAAAAAGGCCACGACTAACATTAAAATTACAACGAAAAGTAAGTGTATTAAAGCAGATTCTAAAAGATTTCGAGATAAGACATCTCTTGACCTTGCAATTACTGAACTATCAATCCAATTTATTCGGTGGTTGTTTTCACTCAAATGAATGAATAATGCATTAGATTTTTGCCCAGTTTTTACAGAATATTTATGCTGGCTTAGCTTTATTTCTAAGCCTTTGCTGGACTGTCCGTGATAAAATGAGGGACAAACCATACATGGAATTTTATATATTATGTTGTTGCTTTCTCTGGGGCCATTTTTTATTAACATTCTTTTTAGTGTGTTATTATAGGAAAAAACAAGCTTGACATTAAAAGCTTTTAACAATGGTTTAATGGATTCAAATCCGTTAAAATAAGGCAAACTGAGAATGTTCTTAGAATTTTCTTTCTGTGTGTTATTTTCAGTTGGCTCTATTATAACAAATGTCTAATATATGTGAAGGATGGCATAAATCTTTCCCTATTTTTCTTATGTATTCAATTTCTTGATCCAAATATTGTGGACTGACAATTCGCAATGCTCGTAAAAACATAGAGGAAAAAATTGATATTTTTATATTAAGATGGTGGCCTGAGAAGAAATGAACATAAGTTAAGTTGTTAGTCGTTTCCTATAAATACTGAATTTACATTGAAATGGTTCTCTATGTATCAAAACGTCTAAGAAAGGGAGGCAATTGTCTTTTTCTAATTCTATCACGTTCCTAACTTTCGTGATTCAGTTATACACACACACACACACACACACACACACACATATAATATATATATATATATATATATATATATATATATATATATATATATATATATATATATATATATATATAATTTAGAAAGAACAAAACCAGTACTTGCACATAAAACATCAAGACTCCGTTTTCCAAGTTATAAATCAGTTGCATATATATATATAGTATATATATATATATATATATATATATATATATATATATATATATATATAAAGAAAAAGAGAGACAGAGAGAGGGCCCATCTTCAAGGTATTAGGGAATGAGGGTTAACGAGAGAGGAAGAAACTTGCACAGCATTTAACACGTCGGGAAAATATGACCGACAGACAAACTGACAATACGTCAATCCAACAACAGCGAGCTGTATTGCATTTGCCGTAAACATCTTTCATCTTCTAAGGTATAACTTGACGACTAAAAACTTGACATAAGCTCTTTCCTAACCAGACTTCGAAGACTTAAAAATTCCAATGATCAATTTCCTTTGTTATTCCGCACAGCTTCAGGGAAGTCTAGGACGGCGATATACATAAGAGATCCCCTCTTCCATCGCGCATAAGACGCCCGTAATACGCCTGATAAGAAAGTATATTACGGCTTTTAGCCTAAAGGAGAGGGTAAAAGAAAAAAAAAACTAAGCTGTTATGATCAGCAATGACAACAGAACGCTGAAGAGAGTGGAGTGTCTTCCCGTGTAATCTCGATCCGGTTTATGTGAGCCAAAATATATTGACTTCTTCGCCATCCACTGAGCTAACCCACCTTAGCGTCTCATGGAAAAATATGCCTCTCCTGGGGTTTCGGATATTCATTCTCTCTCTCTCTCTCTCTCTCTCTCTCTCTCTCTCTCTCTCTCTCTCTCCCCTCTATTTTGGCGTTATGACTCCATTCAGTTCAGAAGAACGTTCAAACTTCCATATTATTCTTTGAGCATTATTTTTTTTTTACTTCAAAAAGCACGCATATAATCGAGCCGCTATGAAAAAGTCTAGACACAATAAAGTCAATAATGATGTTTTTATATCATCCATATTCAATACCTCCTTTTTGAGGGCATTTCCATCAAGAAAATAGAGGCACTGATAGGCAGATTTTATGCCAACGTTCAGGAGAGTTATAGTCTGGAGTTTCACTTTCTCATTTTATTTACTCATTTTATCTAAAACCGAGACTATGCAGGTCTTGCACTTTTTCTAGACTCGGAACGAAAATAAACGTCGGATAAAGAACTAGCAAAAGGAACTACTTAAACCTCAGGGTATGCATGATAAGCTAATATTCTGTTCGTGTGATTAATTTCAAAAACAACCATTCATAGCGCATATAATGATAAATTATTTTAAGGTCTCAACAGGCTGAAGAAACATATAACACTCTTTAGCAATATGCAAATTCTTAGGTTATCGCGTAGCAAAACGATTTAGAATATTATTTAGATGGTATTCATAAATCGTCTTTAATTAATCGACTGAACTCTCAAGTGATCCGTGAGAGGAAAAAATTAAATTAACTAGTAGCGTCACTTCTAAAAAATCACGTAGAGGAATAATTCACTAAATTCATAACAGTATTAGAAGTTATGCATTAGAATCAATAACAGGAAAGTGGAACTATAGAAGGCTACGAAAGATTGTCTTGCAGACAAACACTGGTAGAATTATTAGGAAGCTAACCCTCACTGAAGTCCAAGTACGTTATTTATTTATTTATTTAATGTTTTGCAGTGAAGACAGAAATGTAAATACAAACATTACGAAAATGATTATTATTGAATAAAGAACTGCTGTCAAGAACTGTTATTGTTAGAAGTTGAGTTACCCAGCGACAAACAGTTACAAACACAAGACAGAAACTCTGCCAAACAACAGCGATATTACAGTAGGGATTACGTAAGCTATACAAGCTAAGCTTCATTAAAACAAGTACTATGCCATCAACTATGACGGTGACCGGCAGCTCTCCAGTTGCTCATCAACTGCAGCAGAGTAAGGTTTGCGTCCTATGGCTCCGGAAAGCGCTGCCAGATGCACGATCCATGGCTAAGTTTAACCTTAAATAACATAAAAACTAATGGGGGAAGTTGGTTGCAATTTGGTATGTTTGATTATTGGAGGGTGGATGATCAATATGCCAATTTGCAGCCCTCTAGCCTCAGCAGTTTCTTAGATCTGAGGGTGGACGGACAGACAAATCCGGCTAGATAGTTTCCTTTTACAGAAAAGTAAAAGCTTGAGAAAATAAGAAAAATAGGAAATATTAAAGTGATAAGTAGGAAAAAACTTTAAATTATATGAACATTCATTAGGATTTATTTCTCTCGTGAAAAATGAAAAGATAGAAAGGCGCAAATTTGAGCCTGACTGACTGATCAAACCCTATTTTGTCCCTCAAATGGAGCGGAAATATAACAGAGTCAACCGATTTAAAAACCTCAGCCGAACATCCAGATTCGAACTAGATTCTATAACGAATTGTGGCATATCGTATTATTCGTTTTGCGTCGAGTAATGGGACGATTAAATTGAAGATCTGACATTTTCTGAGCATATTTTCAGCAGATAAATACTTTTCAGGACTTTGTGTGGGAAATATACATACATACTACCATATATATATATATATATATATATATAGTTATATATATATATATACATATATATATATGTGTGTGTGGTTTGTGTGTGTGTGTGTGTGTGTGTGTGTGGTGTGTAATGTGTGTTTTTGTACACCTAATTAGGAGGTGAGCTATATATGATTATCGCTAGTCTACCACGTAGCGGTACTTGACAAACAGTTATTTGCGAAGTATACTCAGTTTTATTTTACTGAAAAAAGTATTTTCCAAAATTATGTTTGTAACATATTCAGCACATTTAGTTACAGACGCTGTATTCTGAAGAGAGAGAGAGAGAGAGAGAGAGAGAGAGAGAGAGGAACAGAACAGCATGAATGTACATACAGTAAAAAAATACAGTACCTCAGTTACTTTTCATATCAGAATTAATAGCCTGGCAATTAGCAAAAAGGAATAGTAGTTCTAACAAGGCGTGATCTGACCTCATTCTTACTTGGGACGCGCTCAAGATTTTCCCCTCACACATGAGTTGTAAACATTAACTAAATTCCTAATTCTAATGTAAATTAAAACGTGCTAAAATCTAAGGTCAAATAGAGCCTTGTTTCACCAACGAAAATTTAAATAAATACGATATTTTATTAGAAATAATTATTCTGTACTTTTTATCATGCACATTGTTTATTTTTTACATTTTGATTCTGATAAATAAATCATAAATATCCTATCCTAAAATCCCTATATCTTTAACTCAATGCAAAACACCTTTTTCAAACCTTTTTAGGCTCTTCCATGGACCTTTCTTACCCCCTATAAGACCAACAAGAAAAACAACAACAACAACAACAGACAACAAAGTAGTTTGTAAGATTACTCCCCGAGTAAGCAAAAACAAACCTACTAAAAAAAAACCTCTGTATAGACAATACTGTATATATGGTTCGAAATATTTCACGCTTTTTTGGCATTACCATCATCAGCAGTATGACCGCCCCGAAAAAAATGTTTGAATCATCGTAAACCATATTTCTTCTTCAGCAGTAAAGATTCTTTACGCCCCTAACGTCAGTTTCATCAGCGCCACGGTGAACATAATCTATTATACAATATCAGTTCATTTCAGCTCTAGCAATTACAAAAACATGGTTTTTTTCTGGAGCTGGAGCGCTAACTGACGGTATATAGAAAACGCTTCGCAGAACTCATTTATTAAATGAAAACTGTATCCTAATGTCTACTCCTCTTAAGTTGGTAAATAATGAAAGAACGTCTGTGGACGAATTCTTTCTAAAAACGCTTAATACACTAATACAGCTGATTCCTCAAGAGCAAAGATATATTGACAGGAAAACATCAAAGTTTACGTATTCTTTCTAGAATCACTGAAGAAGAAAATGCATAATTCCAAGACTTTCTCACGAATAGAACTGATTCGTCAAGACCAAAGATATACGTACATGAAAACATCAAAGTTTAATTATTCTTTGTAAAAACACTGAAGAAAAGAATACGTAATTCCAAGAATTTCTCACTAATAGAACTGATTCGTCAAGACCAAAGATATACCGACAACTACACCAACAACGTTTGCCGGCATCATAAGAGAAAACAAATGGTCATTCAGTTGCTTTCATGGCCTGGTGCGTTGGAGGCGCTTTGAGGCGGAATTTTATTACGCACTCAATTCATAGATCTTTGAAAGCTACGCTGCTATTGTCGCAGCCAGCACAGAACAGAGCAACATCGTATGAATTAGACGACGAAACAAACAAATGCCCAAAAAATGGCGGGAGTCAGTGTTATCCATCCGGACAACAGAGAGAGATCATGCTGGGAATTTTTAAAGCGAATATATTGCGAGGTTTATGAAATGAACGTATCCTGCGCATTAGAGAAAGGAAACATTGATTCTCACGTAGGGCGATGCTACATTCTTTTGGTTTCAACACCCGAACTAGTGTAATTTATCCAGATGAACTTTATCAAAAGAAGAAGAGAGAGAAAGTAAGTATATCCTAGTTTAACCAGACCACTGAGCTGATTAACGCCTCTCCTGGGGCTGGCCCGAAGGATTACATATTCTTTACGTGGCTGGGGACCAACTGATAACTTAGCGACGGGACCTACAGCTTACTATGTGATCCGTACCACATCGAGGCATGAATTTCAATCACCAGAAATAAATTCCTGTGATTTCGCGTTGGCAGAGCGAGAATCGAACCTGGGTCCACCAGATCAGAAGGCGAGCATGTAACCACTCGTCCATCGAGTAACTTGAAGAGAGAGAGAGAGAGAGCCTATTTACTGCTAGGTAGACAATATGTTTATATACGAGACAGTATAACAGAAAAGGAAACAGATATGACAAGTATTATGTAACATTCGAGAACCTTATTTCTTTCATAGCGCTTGTATCGTCCCAGGCATAATTTTCAGATACCTTCAGCGCCAGTGAATTCATTCTCTGAAGTGTTAAGACGCACAAGTGCTCTGCAGTATCGTATCTCTCTGGAGGGCGTGTTTGAACGCCAGCCCCCCACAGAAATCAGAGGCTCTTGCTATGAATACGAAAATATCCATTGAAGATTCCTGTCAGTCTATTCAATTTCAATGAAGATTCATTTTCCGGTGTTGACGGTGCATTTAAATGTCGGCAATCGCACAAAGAACAGTTTTTTTTCTTTCTTTTTCTATTATAAATCGCAAAACGAACTGTAATGACTGCCATATGTTTGATGAATATCTAATGCATCAGCATAATGGATAGCCACATAACTACGCGCTCTCTCTCTCTCTCTCTCTCTCGCACACACACACACACACACACAGACGTTGAGGCTTGGCGCCGTTTTAAATAATTCTGTTTTAACAGCACAGTCGTCACAAATGCCAATTATGTCAGCAGCGCTAATAGCACGAGCGAGGCTTTACAGAAATTCCTGTTGTTTATGCGTATCTGAATTTTTCAAAATCCAAATTGAAAAGTGGAGATCAAATCTGCAAAATGCAGCGGTAATACTTGTCAATTGCATGATTATTTGATCCGCGCCTTTGTCTCATATGTCAGGCTGACAACTTAGCTAATTGTCGTGCAGTGGACTATGAACGTAACGTGTGCATTAAAGTGTAGACTCACAGTTTATGCGTTTGTGCGTGTATGTGTGTGTGTGCGTTTGTAATGAAAGCGAGACGGGGATATTGAATGTGAACGGAAGATAACGATAAGGACTTAGAGATAAATACGGTGGAATAATGAATATTTTTAGCGTTCATAGAGATAAGTACGGTGGAATAAGCAATATTTTGAGCGAAGGTGAATAGATATAGATCGCGCAGTTATGAGATAGTAGTTCGGTCTAATGAAAAGAATGAAGGACGGAAGGTTTTAGGGAAAGGTATGTCAAGATTCTCCACCAAGAGTTAGGAAGGAAGAGAAGAAAAAAACCATAGAAAGAGTCAGACAGATGGGATGGAAGAATCTTGGTATCCAGGAAGTGACAGGGGGCGTCTATGCCTATATACCGAATGTCAGAATGTGTGGAGGGGGGTTAGACACGACGTTGATGAGCGATTCTGTGGGTGGATGAAGCTGGTGACGACAGTATGGAAAGCCATCGGCCACCAAAGTCATCTACGATTTGGCAGTTGAGGGTGAATATACTAATTATATATTAATATTATATATAGATTATAATAATAAAATATATATATAGATATATATTAAATATAATAGAGAGATCATAGTATATAATATATAAATAGATACTATTTATAAAACAAAGTAAGTAATAAAATAATCTCGAATGTTCGCAACACACATACACACACATAATATATATATATATATATATATATATATATATATATATATATATATATATATATATATATATATGTATATATATATATATATATATATATATATATATATATATATGTATATATATATATATAGATATATATAATATATATATATATATATATATATATATATATATATATATATATATATATATTTATTTATTTCACTGTTTACGATTATTATCACATGCAAAAATTAAACTAGATTTCACAAAGAGAGGTAGTACTATACACTGGTTAGATACAAGTTGAAAAAGTTAACGGGACAATGTTTTGTGCCTTGTACTCCGGAACCTACAATTACTGTAGCTTTGTTCGCTAATTACTCTAATTACTCTTTATCACGCTCTGCAAAAACGAGAAAATATATACCAAGCGCTTGAGATAAGCAAGAAGCAAGAGCTAAATAGAATGCCTCAAGTTTAGAGGTCGTATATTCATTAAAATCTTATTTTAAGATTTGGAATTCATATAGGAGACTAATTTTTTACTTAAACCACACAGACACAAAAAAAGAAGTTAACTTTCATTGCATTTTCTTTTCGATAACGGTCCTGAAATGGATATGATTTATATTTTTACATCCAGGGACTTATGCCATTTAATAGGTTTATGAAAGCATTTATTGCTTTAGTCATCTGTACACCTGATGCTTCGGAATTAAAATTTGTCTTATCCAATTTTCAGCACAAGTCACCAACTCTCGGTGCACTGTAGGCGTTACTATAGGTCCTTTGTAGTGTCCCTTCGGCCACTAGCTGCAACACCTTTCGTTCCATTTTCTGTATCTCCATTCATATTATCTTTCCTCCATCTTGCTATCCACCCTATCCTATCAATTATTTCATAGTGCAACTGATTTGAGGTTTTCCTCCTGATACATCTTTCAAACGTACCTACCTACCTACTCTCAATTTCCGTTTCAGCGCTGAATGACCTCATAGGTCCCAGAGCTTGTGGCCTTTGGCCTAAACTCTATATCCCTAGACCCTTTCCCAATATTGAGACATTATTGGTATCGAAAGTACCCAGTGAATCATATATTTAATTTTTCGTTTTTTAGTAAATAGGTACCAGCATATAGCTCTGATATATGTGTATTTGTGTGTTTGTGTGTACGAGCTGAATTATTTTTGTTATTATTAAAACTATTATTTCATTTATTTATTTTTCCGTTGGGCGGGACCAGCGGGACAATTTTAGACCGATGCTGCTCGTCCGAACATCTTTTCCTTGAGCACGAGGAGGAAATTGGAGCAAAGTAAAGTTAGGAAAGTTAAACAGCTAAGCAGGAAGAGATTGAAGAAACCACAGCAGCTGGGACCAAGGGAAAGCTGTAAAAAAAAAAAAAAAAAAAAACTTTAGTACCATCTGCGCAAGGAGTAGTACTCGAAGTTAAAGTTTAGTATGTCTTACTTTAACCAGACCACAGTGCTGATTAACAGCTCTCCTAGGGATGACCGGAAGGATTGGATTTTTATTTACGCGGCTAGAAACTAATTGCTTGCCTAACAACGGGCCCTACAGCTTATTGTGGGATCTGAACCACATTGTATCGAGAAGTCAATTTCTAATTACCAGAAACAATTTCCTTTGTTTCCGCATTGGCGGCAGCGGGGAGCGAACTCGGGATACTCAAAGTGGTACTAAAATAAATTCTTACGTTGGGTCTTTCTTGACAGGGCTTGGATTCTATCGGAGTTGAAGGATTTTTTTTTTACTAGTTTTCATTTTTGCATATATAAATTCACTCGTTTGGATGTAAGCCTACAGTAATAAAACTGCTCTCAGAGTGAATGTATCGTTGACGTGTAAGTGTGACTGACACTTCCAGTTTAACATTGGGACAATCTGACCAATGTTTGTGAAAACAAGTTTCCTGTATTTCTAGATGAAAGTAGGAAGAACCAGTTGTCAAAATCAACACATAGATGAATCCCCCGGTAAAAAGAGAAAGCAATCCCGATTATGCACCAAATCGTAATCAGGCCTTTGGAGATGTCTGTCCTGAAAGTACTTAGGGAATGTTGTGCTATTGATGACCAGCAGATATTTAGGATTTCCTCTTAGTCTTGTCGGGAGGAACGTCAGTAGACAAAAAATCTCTACCCCAAGACATGCGTAAGAAAATCGATAAGGACTATGTTGTCTGAGTTATTAACAGCTCAATTATTCTGCGTTGTTGCCTTGAACCTAAAGGTGAGTTTACACTAGGCTTCACCCCACACTGCATGCATAAGACTCATCACCAACTCCTCCCAAATTCTTGCTAGCCCCACCTACTGGACTGCTCATCAAGAGTCATACCACACCACTAAGTCACCCTAATGAGCACTCCAGTAGGCGGGGCTAACAAGAATTTGGGAGGAGTTGGTGATGAGTCTTATGCATGCAGGGTGGGATGAAGCCTAGTGTAAACTCACCTTAAGTTCTCTGAGACTATGAGTGCGTCATGTTGGGACGCAGTGCGACTGGCTGATTGCAGGTCTTAACCTGATCCCTTGTACTTTATTATGGAGGGGCGGGGGGACCTATTCATTCCTCCCGAACTGTCATGGATTCGTTGTAAAATCTTGGTGAATCCGTTTCTCAACTAAGATGTCTGGTCCTTCTTAAGTGTCCGGAACTTAGCGGCATCTCCTAAGATTTGTAATTCTGTTCTGAAGTAAAATACCCCTTTCAAGGACTGCATGATTAAAATATTCACCTAAAGATACATGTCAAACTCAGTCAGGGACAGCTTACTAGATGTCTTCATTCGGCAACTATTCCTGGAATCAGATTATAAGTTTTAGTGAGCAATTGCTTTTGGGGTTTCAAAAACTTCTGGATAATATAAAAGCAACACAGTTATCATGCAATCAGCTCTGATATCTATCACTTTTTGATGTCATTGTTGCAAAAATCATTTCTAATTGTTACATCATTAATATGTTTATCGAATATCCCGTGCATTCAGCATCTCAATAAATACACAATTCATTCCCTAAGATTATATTTAATTCAAAGACTTTTCGTGTATTTTGTTGTGTGGTCTAGTTACTAGTTAACCTTTTGCAATGTATTTGCTGGCCTCTGGTAATTTTTTCTTACTAGCAATTTACCAGTCCTTACTAAAAGCATATTCATCTGCTGATTCATATAAGCAACTATTAGATATGTATTGTAAATTCATAAAAGAACTAAGTCTACGGGCATAAGCAGCCCCGTTTCACGGGCAGAACTAACTCCTTTTCAGGGAATCCTTTCTCACCCTCACCCCCTTCGGAGGAGGGTGAGGTAGGATGAAACCCCATTATAAACAATCATATGGGTCCCCACTATAACCCTGCCAAGTTTCATGCCCATCGGACCCGCCGTTTGGGCGTGATTGAATGACAGACGGACGGACAGACATACCGCCCATTATAGTATAGAAAAACATTGTGCACTTATATTGCTTGCGCATTTGTATTCATATCAAATTTCTGTGGCTTTCTCAGATATCTTATCTTTATTTGAAGGGCTACACGATCTTGCATAAACCGTTCCAGGCAATTTTTTTTTCACTCGTTTTCTCACTCGTAGAGCCAAATATTTTTTGACCGGTAAATTTTTACGTCGACATTGCTCATAACTTCTTCCATGTCATGATCCGTAATCTTAGTTTATTTCTAATCTCTCTGGTCCTCTTGATATGTTAACTTATTCTTCAGAAAAATATTATTCAGATTTCACCTTCATACTTCGTTGGATGTAGTACAATTTCCCCGTTTTGCATAAATTTTAGATGTCTAAAAATAGAAGCCTCCTGCAGTCTGAAAATTGATCGTCAAACATCAGTTCTTATGGCCTCTTTTTATTTTTCTCTCTCTTTCTGTTATATCAGAAGTATTCGTTCCTCCTAATGACGTGTCATGGAGAACGAAAAGACAACTATATTTGTTAAGAAAAAATCTGAAGGCCCAGACCCTTAAGTGGACATGCAATGGTAATTTGGATATCTACAAAAACTTCTTTATAGACAGTGATATATATATAATATATATATATATATTTAATATATATATATATATATATATATAATTATATATATATTATATATATATGTGTGTGTGTGTGTGTGTGTGTATGTATCCAATTCGTTCTACCTCGGAATTGATATATTTTCATATATGTTAACCGTAAGGGATTTTTTTTGGACAAAATTATTATATCATTATCATCTTAAAATACCCCTTATGTTAACAAAAATGAAAATATTATTAATTCCGAGGTAGAGCGAATTGGATAAAAAGCTGTAGCTCGATTTTTGTATATATGAATCGCGGTGATGTGATAAAAATTCATGTATATTATATAATATGATACACACACACATATATATAATATATATATAATATATATTATTATATATATATAGATATATACTATAGATTGATAATATCTGTGGTATGTAGCATATAACCCTAAGCGTACAAATGGTTTGTGTGTGTGTGTTTGGAATTTACTCATTCTATCCATTACATTTAGCCACTACGTTTAGCTCGTCAGCAAACATCTCAGCGCTGGTGAAGGAATTCCTTCGACCCGAGAGAGACGAGCTAGAAAGAAATAGGCAGAAAAAGCCGCCAACAAGCGATAAGAGGAAGAGGAAGCCGATGATCCCCAGTGCAAAGGAAATGTAGCAAATTGGAGGAGGTCGTGTGACGTTCCCTCCGATGAGTGGCACGCTGTCATTTTCTAGTGAGGAGGATTCATTTGCGTGGGCCATGATTGGAGCTACATGATTATAAAGGTCGAATTTAGCGGAAAATTTGCTCTGATGTCTTTATTGGACTCTCCTCCTCCTCCTCCTCCTCCTCCAGCGTTCTTTGAGGGGATGTTGGCTACAAATAAAAGGTTTAAGTAATGTAATTTTGTTGTTAATGTTTACTCATTTAAACCTTCTTGTCTATTGTTTATTTAAGCTAATGTGGTGAGGGTCTCTCTCTCTCTCTCTCTCTCTCTCTCTCTCTCTCTCTCTCTCTCTCTCTCTCTCTCTCTCTCTCTCTCAGCATTCTTTGACTATAAATGACTTTCGTAGGGTGGACCACCTCAATAATGTATTTTCATTGTTATTGTTTCCCAATTCATACGTTTTTGTATATTGTTTATTTATGTTAATGTTGTAACGGGAAGCATTTTAAAAATGCCAAGAGTTAAATAAACTGTAAATACATCGTTTTTACTGGACGCTTTTCTTAAAATTCAAATTATTCGTAGTAACGCAATTCCGATGTCCACTACCACGTCTGGCTTAACGCTTGTTTACAGGAGCTAATCAATTAAATGTTCAGGCGGTCAGTCACTTAATTACCTATTCACAGTGGCTGCAAATTACCTGTTTCTCACTGACATGAACATTCTCTATATATTTCTGTTTACTTTCATTTTACTCCATATTTACAGTTTTTTCTTCTTTTTTTTTTTTACTGTCTTCTTTACTTTAAGTTCTCTAGTTTTCGTTCGAGCTGAGTGCTTATTTCAACAACCTCCTCTCTCTCTCTCTCTCTCTCTCTCTCTCTAGGTCCTATTTGGCAGCAGGTTGACATAAAAATTGTTCTTGGTTTTGGATACGGTCGTAAATCTTAGAAATCAAATAAGAAGATTAAGGAGAAAATATTTCACGTGGCGAAAGGCCATAAAGCCAAGATAAGGAGAAAATAATATAAATAAACAAAATATTCAAATAGGATTGGCGAGACCGAAAACAATATATCGTCTTGGGACACACATACATACACACACACACACATACACACACACACACACATATACATATATATATATATGTATATATATAATGAACGTTTGTATGTTTGTCGACTACAGAAATTCGCACCGCTAGACAGACCTAGACAAAATTTGGCACGCAGCTCCTATGTGACCCCAAGAAGGTTATAACTCAATGTCAAACCCTTACCCCCGTTGCAGACATAAAACACAGATAAATTGAACGAAATTATCGTTTTTACTAATTTCATCAGTTTTTCCTTCAGTTGCTTTATGGGTTCATGGTCACTTTTCGCTTGGAGTGCTCCAGGTTTTCTTCCAGGTGCTGTCAGACGTATGATTAACCTTCAACACTAAATCCTCTATTACATCAGTTTTTTATTTATCAGAATTTACGGAAATTTTGATAATTTATGATAATTATTTATATACATGTTTACTGCATCGATAACATCAACATTGAAAGCCTAAATCGACAATTTCTACTATAATATGTCATTCAGACTTCGGCCTAAACTTTCCCTCGGAAACGCCAGAGGAATCTGAAAAGGTTCGTTAACACTCACAGGGAAATCGAAAACAGTTGCAACTCTCTTTACGGTGTCTATAGTTGCCACCGTAATAATAATTTAATAGTTATACAACCAACGGTCACTGCATATTAACGTATGGATATCCAGAAGCTATTCGTCAAGCTGACAGCCTACCACCTTAGTTTTATGCGATAACGATCGATTATCAGTCTTTCAAACGAGGTGATGGTCAGGTGACTGAACGATCCCTGGTTAACTGAAGTTGTGCGAATTCCCAAACTAGAGAGCGAGAAAGATAGAGGTCGGGTAGTAAGGATAATGCTAGCACAGGCTTTCTATGATGGTGAGGCAGTTCCTTTGAGATATTCGCATTGAAATATGACTTGTAACGTTCGCTGCAGCGGTATTCTTTTTTTTCCATGGAGGTATATATAATTCGTCAAAGGGTCCTCCACAGTCTCTACAACACTTCATCCGCTATGCATTCCCAGGAGTGAATCTCTTCACCCTCTAACCTTTCGGTATTCACGAATTTCTGTTTGTATGACAGTTATCTTTTCCCTTGGTAGAGAGTAGTCTTTAATGAATTCAAGATAGAATTATGAATTGTAGGAAAGAAAAGCATTTTCAGTGATATTACACATGGTCTACTCGATGGAACAATTCAAAGATGTAGGAAAATTTTTCTGGGTCCTTCAGAGTTTTCTTGAGCAGCACTGGGTTGGTCAGCTAATATATATATATATATATAATATAATATATATATATAGTATGTATGTATTGTATATATATATATATATATACTATATATATTATATATATGTATGTATTATATATATATATATATATATATATATATATATATATATTATATATATATATATATATATATATATATATATATATATATATATATATATGTATAATATATATATATATATATATATATATATATGTGTGTATATAATTATAACATAATAATTAATTTATATATATAATATATATATAATATATATATATATATATATATATATATATATATATAATATATATTATATATATATATATATATATATTTAATTTCATCTCGCAAAGTAGAATAAAGACCAAGAAAAGGTTAAGGAGATAAGTAGTTTATCCGATATAAGATTTTTGTTCAGGACTACACAATTACCTGCAGTAATTTTGCCTTATCCACAATACCGAAAGTTGCAGATTATCGGTAAAATAATATTTTTCTCTATGGCTGAACTAAAATCGTTTATAGTATTTTCCTTCTGATTGGAAGCACTTTATTGTATCAGCTTCAGAATCTCTCTCTCTCTCTCTCTCTCTCTCTCTCTCTCTCTCTCTCTCTCTCTCTGTATGCGTATATTGAAATTGTATTTCATGTTAATATTATACCTCTTTTATAAATATATATATATATATATATATATATATATATATATATATATATATATATATATATATATATATATTTAGATAAGAAGTAGAGGGTACTCACGAAGTCTGAGAGGAAGGTACCAGAAAGCAATGACCAATAGTGTCACCTTTAGAAAATTAAAATCGGTGTTATTGGGAGCTTGGTTCTTTTTTAGTGAAAACCAAATTTTAAGTCCTTGAAATCAGCTAGAACAGAAAACAGCAGTGACGATGATATTAATTTTTGTTTATCGTAATTGTAAATCTTTGCTTACTCGGAGAGTAAGCCTACAAACTGCTTTTGTTGTTGTTGCTGTTCTTGCTGTTGTTATTGTTAGGGTGGGTAGGAAGGGTCTATGGACGACCCTCAAAAGGTCTTAAAAAGATGTTTTGCATTGAATCAATGATACAGAAATTCTAGGATAGGATATTTATGATTTATTTATTATAAGGAAAATGAAAAATTAATATAATGTGCCTGTTAAACAGTACAAAACAATTATTTCTAATGAAATATAGCATAGTTATTTAAATTTTCGTTGGTGAAACAATGGACTATTTGACCGTAGAGTTTAGTCCACGCCCGAGTAAGCTGGAGGTGGGACCACACCTTGTTTATCTTAGGATTATGTCACTGATAAATTTTACACTTGTTTTGCAAAATTCGAGCGATTATATCCCAAAGCAAAATAACACTTTTCACGAAAATAAATCCTGTGGGGCTCATCTCTTCCTTATCATTCCACAAAGAGATATTTCAATTTTGGAGAAAGCAAACAGATGAAAAGCTATACTACACGATGGTATGAATGAGCTGTACCGCAGGTGTTGTAGAATGTGTTGACGTTGTGCGTCCCACAACAAATGCCAGGGAAGATATTACTCGGGCCTTTCTCATTTCCTCGGAGCCACATTGAGCCATTCCCATCATCTAGTCACTTCGGGGTTCCCCGGGATTCGTCGTTTCTCATTTTTCACCCAATTCGTGACGGATAATCTTGATTCAAATCGAATTTAATGCCGGACGGGGAGGTTTTTCATCATGTTTTCCGTCACAGGACGCAGGATTAGGATCCAGACGAGAACTGCTTTATTGTTTGTTGTTGTTCGAGCGTTTTCTTTGTAATATATATATATATATATATAATATATATATATATATATATATATATATATATATATATATATATATATATATATATATATATATATATATATATGTGTGTGTGTGTGTGTGTGTGCGTGTGTGTGTGTGTGTGGTGTGTGTGTCTGATCACATCACCTTGATTCATATATACGCATTAACCTACAAATGTCCTTTAATGTCTAATTCGCTCTACCTCAGACTTGTTATATTTTCTTATATGTTAACTGAAGGGGAATTTTTTGTTATTAATAATTTCCTCGGCTCCCAGGCTCGAACCTAGGAACCCAGAAATCAAGACATACAATGAAGCTCCTGTAACCACTCAGCTACCACGAATACGTCCTGAAATCAGAAATCAGGACATACTCGTGGTAGCTGAGTGGTTACAGGCGCTTCATTGTATGTCTTGATTTCTGGGTTTCTAGGTTCGCGCCAGGAAGACGATGAAATTATCGACAACTGAAAATTCCCGTTCAGTTAACGTATAAGAAAATACATTAATTTTCAGGTACAGCGAATTAGAAATTAAAGGATATTTGTAGCTTAATGCATATATATATATATATATATATATATATATTATATAATATATATATATAATATATATATATTCCCTGTTGCGCGCGTGTACGTCCGCGTACTTGCGTACCTTGGGGTAACAACATTACACTCCTGAAGCGAGCATCCTTTCTTACGAGTCATCCCAGCGCCAAAACAGTAATAGTGATATGGTTGAAAACTAATGAAGTGGAGCCAAAACACTCTTAAGAATTCTCACCAATGGCCTAATGACGCGCCCCCTACTCGAGACGTATTGTAGTACGCTCGTCGTAATGATGGAATTTTTCCAGGATCCTCCTGGAATCTCGAAGCGCTACTACGTTCTCCTCTGAGGTTTGTTACCTACCGGGTAATGCTGCTCTC
>NC_087201.1:30011942-30046942 GCF_015104395.2 Macrobrachium nipponense | reverse complement strand
GATAAAATTGCGACACGCTTAATATAAAAGTTAAATTATCCTACGTGGACCCCATTGCCTGTAGATTTATATTTATTTGCGGTTGGCTAACATTTTCTGATAAGATTGTGGTATTCATTCAGAGGCTGAAGAAGAATATAAAAGGAAGAGAATAAAATAATTTGTTATTGTTCGGATTTAGTTATTGATTGCCACTCTTATGAAACTAATGATAGAGAGAAAAATAACATTCACACGTACAAAATAACATTTACACGTACAATACACACACACACACACACATATATATACATACGTATAAATTATATATATATATATATATATATATATATATATATATATAGATATATATATGATATATATATATATATATAAAATATATATATATATATATATATATATATATATAAATATATTATATATATATATATATAAATCTATATATATATATTATATATATATATATAATATATATATATATATATATATATAATGTATATATATATAAATTCATCACGACGAAGATTTTGATAACCTTCCGGATATATGCGAACATTAAACTTTCCTTCTTCAATTTTCGTAATTTTTAGTTAAAGGGTTATGTTAGAAAAATCTGTCTTCTTATTAAGCGCAAGAAGGTATTTTTGTTATTCATTTATAAACAATCTCGCTTATTGGATAAGAGAAGTTAACCCATTATGAGGAGACATATACAATATATACTTTTTATGTCAGTAGGGTAAGAAGTATGAAGAAGTATTGTGGGAGATATATCACCCGTTGTAAGAAGTAATCGTATTATGCTACTCCTGCTGTAGAAGTGGTAGAATGATAATGTGTATTTGTGTGTGTATGTACGGATATATGTATCTAAATATAATGTATAAGAACCAAACAGATCATAAGCAGACGAAGAGTTAAGTCGAGCGTGATCATGCTGGGATGAACTCTAAAAGAAAGTTAAGTTGAAAACAATTTCGGAAGGAGTCTAGGCTAAACCGTATACATTTAGAGGTCCTGACATTTGCGATAAAACGTCATCTAAGAAGTTAGTTCTAACAATAGATGTCGGGAAGACCAGGGAGAGTTTTGGACAGTTGAATATTGTGGGGCAACCAAGGGTCCCATGAGAGAACTGAAATGAAATATCTAATTTTAGGAGACGAGAGCGAATGAATTTTGCGTTATAAGTAACTGAATGACTTCAGATTTTCGCTTACTTCGGGAGTAAGCCTACAAACTATGCTTTGTTGTGGTTGTTGCTGTTTAGGGAGAAGTAGGAAATATCTACGGAATGCTTAGGAAGGTCTGAGAAGGGTGTTTCACGTTGAGTTAAAGATACGGGAATTTTATGTTAGGATATTTATGATTTATTTCTTAGAGTGAACATGTAAAAATAAAATAATGTGAATGTTAAACAGTACAGAGAAATTATTTCTAATAAAATATGGCATATTTATTTTAATCTTCATTGGTGAAATAACGCTCTATTTGACCATAGATTTTAGCACGTTTTAATTTACGTTGAATTAGGTATATAATGTTTTGTAGCTTAGGCGTGAGGGGTCAATTTTTACACGTCCCGAGTAAACTGGAGGTCAGATCACGCCCTGTTGGGATATAGACTTATTACTTACAGTAGAGATTCGCATTTAGCATTAATTCCAGTGTCCAAAATTCAATGTATGAAGCAAGATGCTTCCCGAAGAACAAAGATAGATAGGAAGTGGATGTATAAAGTGGTTCATCCAGACCAAAAACATAAACTATTACTTGTAGTTTATTGTAAGGTACGCTACAAGTAGAATACCTTGGGCACTGAGGTAGGAAGGGATTACTGGTATTTATTTTGCGTGGAGGAAGTAAGCCTAAAAGGGAACATGCTGTATGAAGAGTATTGTAAGGCCTGATGATCAAATGCCAAAGTTGACAGAAATCTAAAGGAGAAAGTCTGAGAATGAAAATAGATTATTAGTTGAGCTTGAAAATGTAGTTGAAAGTCGTTGGCTTTATATTCTTCAACTTAACTAAAATTTAATGAATTGTGACTATAACTATTACTACCAAAACTTACTGAATAAGTAGGTCAGACACATAAGGGATTTCTGTAAATAATGAATGTGTTTAGAAAAATAATAATAATAATATCTGTTACTTCTATGGAAAAAAATAATTTATACAGTATATTAATTTTATTTGCTTATGGTAAAATATAAAAAAACACTCACTAAAACAATCATACACAAACATTATATATATATATATATATATATATATATATATATATATATAGATATATATATATATATATATATATATATATATATCTATATATAATATATATATATATATATTATACACTAACTGACATCCTGAAAACTACCCGGGAAAACTCTCTCTTCTCTCTCTCTCTCTCTCTCTCTCTCTCTCTCTCTCTCTCTCTCTCTCTCTCTCTCTCTTCCCTGTTCCATTCCCCAGCATTTTTTTTTTTTTTTTTTTTTTTTTTTTTTTTACATTTTATATATCAACAATTCTTACCTCAACAAACACATTTTAATTGAAGCTGAACTTTGCACTTGAAGGGCATCGGGAGTGTCTCTGTTCACCAGCGATCTCAAAAAACTATGGATTAGACACTAATATCTGTTCATTTTTGGTTATTTTTACATGTCACCCCCTTCCCACCCCTTCTCACCCCTTTCTCACCCCAACCTTTCCTATCTGGGCCAAATTTGGACTTAAATGGCATCAGGAGGTCGCTACTTCTCTCAGCGACCTTTGAAAACTTTGGATTAAACACTAATGTCTGTTGCTTTTAGTTATTTTTACGCTTTACACCCTTCTCACTCTTTCCCACATCCCCACAACCCCTTTGGTGCCAGTGATGTCTTGCCTCTAACAGTATTCTTTTTCAGATGGTAAGTAGTGTGTATACCAAGTTTGGTTGAAATTTCTGAATGCAATTTCAAAGTGTATGTGGAACATACACACACAGACACATGCTCACATACATCCATTTATATGTATATATATATATATATATATATATATATATATAGATATATATATATATATATATTATATATATTATAAATATATATATATATATATATATATATATATATATATATATATATATATAAAATATATATATATATATATATAAAAAAATATATATCAAAATCTATATATATATATATTTATTTAGTTTATTTATTATATATATACCTATATATATATATGAATAACTTGATCACAAAGTATATAAAACGTGATGCTATGTATAAATAAAGGTTTTTGCCACGAACGTGGGAAAAGGAAAAGCGAGATAGCCAAGAACTTTCGGTCTAGCACGACCCTTTACTAAGGCACAACTGATCATACAGAGGAAAAGCATAGTATAAGTAGGCTTAATATCCAAACTGACAATACAAGATTAGAAATAAGGTCGATTTCACTCTACAGAAACGAGGAAACACCTGAGGGCAAGATTAGCGATTTTTAGGCAGCCACACCTTGGAGGAGCAAAACACACGTGTCAAAACAGATGATTCATCCAGAAAACAATACATTTGAAAAAACAAGGAGGCATATACAACTTATTACCATGAAATTTACAAAAATGTTCCCAAAAAATGATTGAACAGACGAAAAAAGGATATAAATATATATATATATATATATATATATATATATATATATATATATATATAGATATATATATATATATATATATATATATATATATAGAGAGAGAGAGAGAGAGAGGAGAGAGAGAGAGAGAGAGAGAGAGAGAGAAATAATAACTATATACATGTGGGACTAATTAATTAGTAGTTCATTTATTCTAAGGTCCTTCTAAAACATTTTACAAATATATGGGTCCAAATGGTACAATCCCAGACTAAGATTTAGGTTGTTTTTATTAGTGATTTGTATAATTGCTGATTCCAGTAAATTTCTTGAAACATAATCATTAGATCTAGCAATTACAGAGGTATCGCCCCAATTAATACAATGAGATTTTTCACTCATAGGGATAAACTGCATTTGAAGTCTGGGCTCTTCTAACTGAATACATATGCTGCTTAATACGTACTCACAAATTTTTACTTGACTGGCTAACGTAAAAAGATGGGCAATCCTTACAAGGAATTTTGTAAATGCTGTTATTTGTTACGGGACTATTCTTAATTAACATATCTTTAATGGTATTGTTATAGGAGAACACTACATTAACATTAAACGATTTAAATATTGATCTTATGGTTTCAAATCCACGAAAGTAAGGCAAGCTAATTACATTTTTAGGGGTTTCTTTTTCATTACTAGCAACACTATAAAACTTTTTGTGAGCTTTTTGATAACATAAATCAATTATATGAGGTGGGTAGCAGAGATTGTTTCCTATCTTTTTTATGTACTCTATTTCTTGGTCAAGATATTGTGGACTCGTGATACGCAAAGAACGTCAGAACATAGAAGAAAAAATTGAAATTTTAATATTAAGATGGTGGCCAGAATAAAAATGTACATATGTTAAATTATTTGTGGGTTTTCTATAATTACTGAATTTACATTGGAAAGATTCTCTATGTATTAATATATCTAGGAAAGGGATGACATTGTTATTTTCAATTTCAACAGTGGATTTTATGGATGGCACTAAATTATTCAATTTAGACAATAAATCATTTGCATCGATACCAACAGGTAAGACTACTAAGATGTCATCTACATACCTGTACCACTTTAAGGGGACAAGTGTGATATTCGGGAGGTGTTGTCTTTCAAAAAATTCCATATATAAGTTTGAAAGGAGTTACCCATGGCCATACCAAAGGTTTGTTGTAATATTCTCCATTAAAAATAAATCTGCAATCACAAATACACAACTTGATCAATGAAATTATGTGACTAATGGACATAGTCCCACATGTATATATTTATTATTTCTCTCTCTCTCTCTCTCTCTCTCTCTCTCTCTCTCTCTCTCTCTCTCTCTCTCTCTCTTTTGCTCGATACATTTATATACTTTTTTCGTCTTTTCAATAATTTTTTGGGAACATTTTTGTAAATTTCATGGTAATAAGTTGTATATGCCTCTTTGTTTTTTCAAAATGCATTGCTTTCTGGATGAATCATCTGTTGACCACGTGTGTTGCTCCTCCAAGGTGTGGCTGCCTAAAAATCGCTAATCTTGCCCTCAGGCGTTTCCTCGTTTCTGTAGAGTGAAATCGACCTTATTGCTAACCTTGTATTGTCAGTTTGGATATTAAGCCTACTTTTACTATGTTTTTCCTCTTTATTATCAGTTGTGCTTTAGTAAAGGGTCGTGCTAGACCAAAAGTTCTTGGCTATCTCGCTTTTCCTTTTTCCTTCGTGGCAAAAACCTTTATATATATATATATATATATATATATATATATATATATATTATATATATGGTCTCTGGGCATTTAAACACATAATATATATATATATATATATATATATATATATATATATATATATATATATATATATTATATATTATATGTTTGAATGCCCAGAGACCTAACCGCAAGCATTCTGACCTATACTACAAGCAAGACAACACCACAGACAAACATGACGAGAAGATGGAATAAGAGATAACGATATACTACCCAGCTAATTTTAACAAATACAACAAAAGCAGCTACGTCATTAAGAAGATTATTAAGAAGAATGTCAAGACACGAGCCCCCTATGCCAACATAAACATACGAGTGTATTTGCAAACCAAATCCACTTGCATCACTTGTAATATGCAGCACTTGCACACCAACACCCAAGGAGGTAACTACCAATGTGGTTTATAAAATCACTTGCCCCGAGGAGGAATGCAGTCCTTCCAGAGAAAACTACATTGGCAAAACATTTGCGACTTTCAGACGAAGATTACTTGCCCGCAGAGCAAGGGAGCCATCTTCCAGCATTACGCAGACAAACACAGCAGGGAGCCATCGTTACAACATAACTATAGCAGAAATAGTTTTTATAGTCACAAGCAAATCAAGTTTAAATACCCAGACAGAAGGTGTCAGATATTTGCTGCCGACTAGCACGCGAAATAGGACCTGGGGTCAAGGCCATTACCACCGAGTGGAGCCAAGCTCGAACACCACAAACGAAGAAATCAATAATTTCATTAGGAATGTAAGATGTAGAAATGGATTGTAGAACCAGTACTGTAATGTATTTTTACCATGTAATAACATATTATGTAAGTTCCTACCCTGCTGGCAAAAATAGAACAGAGGCTGCTTCTATGCAATAGCTCTTGTCTGAAAAAGCCTGTGACACAGGCAAAACGGACCGTAACAGTAAATAGAAAAATGAAATATGAAAAAGTCATCATCAAAGAAATCAGCGCTCGTCAACACTGTTAATTGACTATAAAACACTGGCACCATGTGGTTTCTGTGGATGATTCCAGATTTCCGCTCTTTCTGGTCGATGCTTGGAAGTGTGAATGCGAATAGGGCCGGCTGGAGAATGTCTCAGGGACGAGTGCGTACAAGCTCGAGTTGCTAGAAGTGTTGAATTTGTCCATGTGTGGGGTGCCGTCTGTGCAGATGGCAAGAGTCAGATTGTCTTTCTGGATTAAGACATGACCAATAATGTGAAGAGACAGTTGCTGGATCCGAACCTTCTCCCTTGGAATCTTGCTTTGGTTGCCAATAATTTCTTTTAGTCTAGTAGATTAGGAAAAAATCATGCACTTTTTGAACAGATTATCAAAATTTGGCTCCCTAGAAGACTTTTTGATGCTCTTTCTAATAAGATGAGGAGACAAGTGATCTGAGCACTCCATTTTTTCAAAATGGCCGCCTAAAATAGACCTATGCCTATAACTTCTGTTGTAAGTCAGGTAGAAACAAGATTTTAGTAGCTTTACCTATATTGATCAATGTGTCCTATCACGTGCTGCTACCAGAAGTCCAACATGTGTGGCATTCATCTTGGAAATCCAAGATGGCTGCCCTGAAGTTACCTTTATGTATAAATTCGTTGGTAGAGAGACGGAAATATGATCTTGGTGTCCAAACCTGTGTTCTAATGTGTGACCTGTCTTCCAGGTAACTTCAAAAATATATGTGGCAGCATTTTGAAAATTCAATATGGCTGCCTCCAAATTAAACTTTTGTGCATACATTGATGATAGATACTTCATGGTTTTTGCATGATTTCCTGAGTAAACCATATAGAAGGGTGGTGCTTTATGTTTTCAGGTGTGTCATCCATCTCTTTGTCTTATATCCTGTCTGTATATCCATATGTCCTTCTGACTGGCTGTCTGTCTGTCTATCTGTTTTTGTATATGTCTTTCAATCTGT
Organism: Macrobrachium nipponense; assembly: GCF_015104395.2. Taxonomy (NCBI): domain Eukaryota; kingdom Metazoa; phylum Arthropoda; class Malacostraca; order Decapoda; family Palaemonidae; genus Macrobrachium; species Macrobrachium nipponense. The sequence goes on along the minus strand of NC_087201.1, from coordinate 30,039,581 downwards.
TTAAACATCTAATTCCTGTTTTTCATTGTATTTCAGGTGCATAAATATCAAATACAATTATATAGCCAAACCCTTCATGAAGCAATCGCCCTGAATGTTGTACATACATGTATATAGACTAGTTGGTGGTGTTAGTTGTAAGTTGCTAAAAGTTTAACCATAGAAAATGTCTGAAATGTGCATGCAAGTAGATCCAGTGGAAGGAGCTGCCATGCAGAAAACTGCTAAACCCTCAACAGATTGGACATTATGTATTTTATGCAGGTTATGAAACCAAAATGAGAAACTTAAACTCCCAGGTGGTAAAACACAACGAAGAGACAGTGAATGTAGTTACAAAAGGTTAGCAGAAAATATATATGAATTTGAACAACTTGGATGTGTTCCATGTGGACATCGAACATTAAAAGACTGGACAATGGCAAAGGAATTGAAGCAACGCTACAAGAAAATGATGCCAAGTTTCACAAGTCATGTGAAGGCCTTTTCAACAACCAGAAGCTACAGAGGGCTAAGAAAAGAAAGCAGAGCAGGAGGTTGGCTGTCAACCAAGCCCAGCAAAAAAGAAGCTTAGATTAAGCAGTGACAGCATGCCAAAAGCAGAGTTATGCTTCTTCTGTGAGAAAGATGAGAGTGAAGCACCTTTGATCAAAGCAATGTCACTAAATGTTGATCGCAGAGTCCGAGAGTATGCTCATATACTACAAGACAGAAAACTTTTCGGCAAACTTTCTGCTGGAGATTTGCCAGCTCGTGATGCTGTTTATCACCACAAATGCATGACAGATTTGTACAAACAAAGTTGGGAAAAGAAGAATATTGATGACAGTGGAACAAAAGATGCTTTCAACACTGGGCTAGTTCTAAGTGAATTGGTTTCACACATAGAAGAACAGAGAGGTGAATCCACTTTCAGATTTAAACTTGCAGACCTAGGGAAAATGTATGATGCAAGAATGGCTAAAATAGATCCAACATATACCAAAAGGTGCATACGACTAGACTTAAAGAAAAGTTGTTAGCTCTTATTCCAGACCTCAGGGCCCTAGTGAGGGAAGAGATATAATATTGATGTTTGACAGAGATATTGGAAAGGCTATCTGCATTGCTTGTACATATGCTGATAGGAAGTATTCGATTTGATGCATGCAGCTAAAATAGTTCGCAGAGATATACTTTCCCATGAATACTCATTTGATGGTTACTTTGAGCCAGGATGTGAAAAGAATGTGGTCCCAAGAAGTCTTCTTGTCCTTGTAAAGATGATATTACAAGGACCTTGTATCAAAGATCAACAATGTGATGATGATGCTATGACCAAATAGCCCTTTGTCTGTCACAGCTACTGATTTTTAATACACGAAAGAAGACCTCAAGAGAAGCTTCATCTACAAGACATCAGAAGTGCCGAGAGACACCATTTTCGATCTATGCAGCCCTACTCATCCATGCAAAAACTCGACAAAGAAGTCTTGTTGATACTTTGTTTAGTCATGGACTCTGTATATCATATGAACGCACTCAAGAGCTCTCAACAGCTCTTGCCAATGGTGTCATCAAGCAGTTTGAACAAGATGGATGTGTCTTGTCCTACAACTCTAAGAAAGGGCATATTCGCTGTTGGGCAGTGGACAACATCGACCATAACACTTCCTCAAGAACATCAAAGGATTCATTTCATGGAACAGCTGTTTCCATAATTCAGTTTCCTACTGTATCTAATCCTGGAACTGAAAGAACCAAAATCTGTATTGAACCAAACCAAGGTAAATTGCTACCATTGCCAGATGATTACTCAGAGATTCCTCCACTGGAAATGCCCAGTTCAGAGCCAATGGTTCCAAGACAAGGAGAGGTGAAACCAAAGCTCACAAATATTGCCAATATGGCAAAAGAACAAGAAGACCTCTGGCTTGAAACAGTTGGTGAGAAATTGGAAAAGGACAAACTTGATCCAGATGACCATGTTTCATCGGCAGCCTACCACGCAAGTAGGCTAACAACAGAACAAATAAGACCACCTTCCCCTATAGCTCTACTCCCACTATTCACAGAGCAGGCCCACACTGCAGCTATGATTTCACATTCTATGGAACTGGTAACAAAGGCCACTGCAAATCTCAACCCAGGCCACCGGTCCCTGTAATCACAGTGGACCAACCATTGTTTGCTATTACAAAAAGAATCCAGTGGGCATTTCCAGAGAGGTTTGGTGAGAGCAAAATTGTTATCATGATGGGGGGACTGCACATTGAAATGAATGTAATGAAGCTGTTGGGAGATCTTCTTGATGGAAGTGGATGGAAGCAGTATTGTAGTCCAGGCTGGTGTTACCACTTCAGGGCGTGCAGAAGCTATTCTAAAAGGCTTACACGTGACCAGGTCACGCTATTTGCATCAAGTTACATCTGCTGCATTACATACTACCCTGACAGAAAGTAGCATATGCATCCTACCTGTCATCACTTGCTCCATATGAAGTGCCAATGTCTTTCCACATGTGGGTTGATTCAAGAGTCAAGAGTACACCTCAGTTTCAGTACTGGAATATGGTGCAGGAGTTGGAGCTACTTGCATTGCAGTATATCCGTTCTCTACGTGAAGGCAATTTTGATCTCTATGTTGAGTGCCTTGGACAGCTAGTTCATTGGATGCTTTCCATGGATCATACCAAGTATGCCCGCTGGCTTCCCATTCACATTAGAGACATGGTACAGCTACCAGAGAAGTGTCCAACAACCTACGTCCAATTCAAGCAAGGTCATTTTGTTGTACAGAGGTCAGATCACCTGTTTTCTCTCATGGCCTTGGACCAAGCGCACGAGCAAATGAATGCCAAAATCAAAGGAGATGGCGGTATCATAGGTCTGACGGAGAACTCAGCTGCCATGCAAAAGTGGGCTACTGCAGGACCAGAGGTTGTTAGAATCACTGAGGAGTTTGAAAACTCATTCCAGCTTTCAAATCAAGAAAGGGTACGTCTGCATCATGATCAAGGACCATCAACGCAGGCAAAGTTTGCTGAGGATGTGAGAGCAATAGTAAATACCTTTCAGAAACTTGAAAATCCTTTCAATGAAGAAAGCCAAGACCTCATAGCACTTGATACCAAAGAAGTCATGCCCAAAGAAGTAGTTTTGTCTATCCAGTCTATCAATACTATAGGAAAGGCACAATATGAAACCTTTGTTGAGGACAGACTTGTAAAAGGCTCAGCACTTCTCACTGATAATATACCCAAGAATAATGTGCCTTTATTCCAGAGAAAACGAGTCAGGGCAGTTTCAAGAAACAGGTTTCAAATATCTGCCCTTAAAAGCAATGTGAGCTATTTTCACGGATGTACATTGCTTGGCTCAACCAGAGAAGGGAACATGGATGAATTTTTCAGACATGAAAACCAGGCTGTCCCACCTGCTCTGTCTGATATGGGAGGATTAAGGGCATGTACCAAGTCTGATCTCATCGGATGCCTGCATCAGCAAACCTCTGCCATACATGAAATTCCTTCTTCAACTGCCAAAATCTTAGATTTACTCCTTTTGACAGTATTCACAGTGTTTGTCATTGGTTAAACAAATTATGTTCCATGCACAAATAGTACATGTAGTTAAAAGATCATTTTTCTCAGGTTTATAGTTTGTGATGAGGACAATGTAACTTTGATGATGTATTAAGAGAAATCTAATTAAGTTTAGTCATTATAGATATATTACTATTTCAAACTATATACTGTATTATTATGATTGTGGTGTGAGTAAACAAGATGAATACTCAAATGTGATATAACTATTTTTGAGAAATGCATTTTACTATAGCTTCAAACACTTTACATATGCCTAAAGATTAAATTTTTTTCTGATGCATCTATTACTGTGTTAAATTGTTGGCTGCACTTTTGACTGTCTATGGAACACTTGTAACGCACCTCAGAAAAATCCTTTTTGTCATTAATATGTTGGATGCACTCTTTGAGACATTTTCCCCAAGATCAAGCTTGTACATTTATTAAATTATTAAATTAAATGTTATAAAATGTTGACTTGTTGGCAGCCATCTTGAAAGGTGTTCTATTTATTATTTTTGGTAAAAAACAGTGCATTATGGTCATTGTACTTCAAAAAGTATCAAAATAATTAATTATATTCCTAAAAACAAACATCGGGGCAAAAATGTTAAAAAGTGGCAAATATAAGGCGGCCATTTTGAAAAATGTCCTTTTTCAGGGTCACAGAGTGCTCAGATCACTTGTCTCCTCATCTTATTGGAAAGACCACATAAAAATCTCCTAGAAACCAAATTTTGGTAATCTGTTCAAAAAGTGCACAATTCCTACTAGTTTTTGACCTAATCCACTAGACTATTTTACCAAGACGACAGTGCCCCTCCCCATCAAGCATGTTTTGGGACTGCTTGCCAGAACAGGATGCTTCCCAAGAACCTTGTACGGCTGTGGACAGCATGCCAGGCCACCTGGCGGACTTATTGTTGCTCACAGATGTCCCAACTGCTATTGACTCTGTAGATGTGTAAATAAAGGATATTGTAACTTATGTACATGTGCTAGACACGCTGTTATGTCTAAGAAAAAGTCTCAAATGTGAAGTATGAAAGGAAGTGAACGTCACTCTTTTCCCGTAGTCTTAGTGTATATGGTTTGTTTGCGACTTATGTGTCCTTTGTATTGAATTTGAAGTGTAATTTCGTTTCCAACAAACCTTTATCCATGGGAAGTTTTTCTGCAACACAAGACTACTACTGATTTTGTTAACAGTACATTCTATTCCAAATTGCACATATATATGTGTGTGTGTATGTGTGTATGTGATACTGATGTCTGCTATTTATGTGGAAAAAAGAATTAATAGAACAGTCCCTGTATTTGTTTATGGTCGAACACTCACACGTATATGTATATATATATATATATATATATATATATATATATATATATATATATATATTGCTAGCCAATTGATTTTGGAAATTGCAATATTCCCTTAATAAATCCTCCTATGTTTTTGATTATCACAGCATTTTATTATTTGAATAGTTTCATGAAAAATTACGCTGGAATTTACGGGTTATATAAATTTTTTCATTCAATTGCAGCTGGCAATAAAGGTATGTATTACATTTATTGATTTTAAATTGGACTAATAATACACATTCGATATTCCTGCTATTACTTTTACTTTTCCATCCCTATTTTATATATATATATATATATATATATATATATATATATTTATATATATACTATATATATATATATATATATATATATATATATATATATATATATATATATATATATATATTTTTTTTTTTTTTTTTTTTTTTTTTTTTTTTTTCCCGCAGTATAGGGTCTGCGATGGGAGGTTGAAACCAACATTCTTTGGAAGCTTGAATTTCAAGTCACCGGTCCCTGTGTGCTTTTTCCATGTGATTATCTTTGAAATACTGAAATAATAATGATAATAATTAATATTTACATAATCTGCGTACTTAAATTTTATCTATCAACACTTCTTTTTCATAACTGATAAATTATTATTTATTTTTTTGTTACTTCTTTCCATTTAAGACCAAGTGTCCCTGGAAGCTGACATTTCAAGATGAATATTAATAACAATAACGCTCTGTGTATGCCATCGAGGAAGCGATTGATTTGAACATGTTTCCAAAACAGACTGTAAGTCGTCTTCTTAATATTTCTCTCTGCATGCATTTTTGCTTACTCTAGGAGATACACTATTTTGTTGTTTTCGTTCTTGTTCTTGGTCTTGTTAAGGGTGTAATAAAGGCCTATGAGTTAAAGGTACAGGAATATTAGGATAGGATAATTATGATTTATTTATTAGAATGAAAATCTGAAAAATAAATGATATGCATGTAATCAGTACAAAAAAAAATATTTTTAGTAAAATAATAGGGTATTTATTTTAATTTTCGTATGTGAAACAAGGCTCTATTTGACCTTAGATTTTAGCACGTTTTAATTTACATTTAAATTTGGGAATACAATGTTTTCAACGCAAGTGTGAGAGGAAAATTTTGCACACGTTCTGAGTAAGCTGGAGGCCGGATCACGCTTTGTCATTTTCTTATGAAACGCATACAAGCTTTGTATTCTTGTTATTTAAATGACGTAGATAGAATCATTCAGCTATAACAATTTGGCAAAATTCAACCAAACAAACGGAATGTCCAAACAATGTGAGCAGATAATTATCAGCGATCATGACTGCGTTTATCACACTCGCTGACAGTCAACTCTGATTGAAATATCGTTCGTGGCTGTATATCAATGAAGCATTATCATCGCGGGTATCAAATCCTCATTATAGCAGTAATTTACGGCCACATACGAACCTGAAATATTTCGGTGATATGGAAACCCACTAAAAGCTTATCCGGGATAAATAATAGATAGTCATTGATAATTCAGAATCAACAGTACTCCTATTGTGAAGGGAGTTTTTTTTTTTTAATGATTGCTTGAGATTTCCGTTTGTGCATTTTTACGTTCATTTTACTTGGCGTCCTTATCGGTGGTAAACGCCAATTTGACATACTTCAGAAGCCCTCTCAATAACAGAGGAAGACAGTTGCTGACAAGTAATGAATCTCCTTACGTCGGATATTTTCCAAATATAAATTACATTGTATGATGAGTTTTTTATTTATTTACACAGTATAAAAAACACATGTGTATGTGCATATGCATATATATATATATATATATATATATATATATATATATGATATATATATATATATATATATATATATATATATATACATATATATATATATATATATATATATATATATATATATATATATATATATATATATAGGTAATTTTTCGAACATTTCATAGATAACTGTATTTAATCAAATATTTAATAAAAGATTTTATGGCAAATGTCGTTACGATAATGGATTTCCGCACTTTTAACACTATTTGAAATAACAGTCTTGTGTTTAATGTCGGTGTCTAATTCATTAGAGAAATCTCTGTTGACAGAATTGTGTTGCACGATGATTAATTCATCTAAAGAAGGGGATACCAGATTGAAAACTACGCTTAAGTAATTTACATTAAACGCTCAAGCCTATAAAACGAAACTGAATGCTATTTTTCGTTTCGTTCTTTCTTAGGTGAACTTTTATCCATTTCTAAACATGAAAAGGTCAAAGAATACATTAAGAAACCAGCAATATATTAGAGCATCAATATTTATTCGATATCATTCGTTTTACACTTAACCATTATCCTTGTGTGAACTACTTGCAATGCAAGTGTGAACTAATAATAATAATAATAATAATAATAATAATGATAATGATAATAATAATAATAATAGATTTTAATTCAAATCAAGGACTTATACAGTTAATGTACAAATTAGATGCATAAGTATTCAGCTTTGTTTAATAGGCTTGAATTCCCGTAAAAATTCCCATTAGTGAGTCATAATGTAAACTGTTTAAGCATAGTTTTTAATTTGGTAATCCCTGCTTTAGATGAATTAATCACTGCGGGACACAACTAGTATATTAATAGATAATTCTCTAGTGATGTAGAAGTCGATTTTAAGCACAAGATTGACGTCACTTGAAATCTGAAATTTTAAAAGTGCAGAAATCCATTATCGTACCAATATTTTCCGTGGGATGTTTTAAATCTTTCATTAATACAATTTCCAGCTATTTATGAGATGTTCTAACAAAGTAAATTACTTCTGTATATCCCAGAAGTAATATATTTCTGTTCAGAAGTGCTGTACATATATTTCGGTTGTATAATATTTTAATCGCAGAATTTTAAGTGTATTAGATGGGGTCTTGGAGCGTTTACTGGGAATTCAAATAAGTGTAATTAGCTATTCAGGATATTGGAGGAAGCAAAAAAAAAAAAAAAACGAAAACTAGAATTTGACAGAATTAGGGTTCTGCTCCTCTTGTATGCAAATTTAATTAGTTCGGGCTCGTGTTGAACGAGAAAAAAAATGGTGCCACTCTTAAATTCACTAGGGGGCACGTTACACGTTGCTAGTTGAAAGCTCTGAGCCTTTGTGTTGCAAGGGAATAATATATATATATATATATTATAATATATATATATATATATATATATATATATATATATATATATATATATATATATATACATATATATATATATATACATATATATATATATATATATAATATATATATATATATATATGTGTGTGTGTGTGTGTGTGTGTGTGTGTGTGTGTGTGTGTGTCTGTGTTTGTTTGCATATTGCATATTCTTATCAGTTTTGTAATAATGAAAAGTTCTTGTCTGTGAAATACCAGAATGTAATTGTCAAAGCATTATTATACATAAAATTAAGAATATATATATATATATATATATATATATATATATATATATATATATATATATATATATATATATATATATATATATATATATATATATATATATATATATATGTATATATATATATATATATATATATATATATATATATATATATATATATATACATCACATATCCACAGGTGAAAAATAATAGACAGGGTGTAGGTCCTGACCGGTTTCGGCTTTATTTTCAAGCCATTGAAAAAGGACTGATACATAGTATTAGAAGTCACAAGTATATATACTACAGAGACAGTACTGACGAACATACACACAACCGTTTGAGGCTGCAGATCCACCCTAAGGCAGGTGTCAAGGTAGGAGTGGCTTTCCAAAGTCATTTGGCTAAAATTTACAATAAATTCTCAAGGGATACTACCGATTAGGGTACCCACCGTAGGAGACAACAAGTCCACACCTGACAGGTGTCAGGGAGGCGGGGTTGGACATCTCATTACCATTACTGCCCCCGTACTCTGTTTACAAATATAATAATCCTAGTTCCATACATCTCTACTGCCTACTTAAATGTAAACAGTTTACAAATTTCTTTTGATATTAAAGGATCAAGTTTATACATTCCTTGACTGATGTTCATATTATTATTGTAACTTTCTTTTATAAAACTAGATTCAATGATATTCCTTTCCATTGCATTATTAGAACACACAAGCTTTTTTGCCCCTTCCCAGTTAATAGCATGATTGTTCTCACTAACATGTACAAAAATACCACTATTTCCCTGTGCATATCTCACACATTGTTTATGTTGTTCTATTCTTTTTTCCAGTGCTTTCCCCGTTTGACCAATGTAAAAGTTGTCACAAGACTTACACATCCTTTAGCATTGTCAGGGGAGTTCTTAATAAGTACCTGTTTCATTGTTTTATTGTTTTGAAAAACTACATTAACACCAAAATACTTCAGATGTGGGATATCTTTCATATTATTTTTCACCTGTGGATATGTGTGATAAACAAATCACGTGCTAAAGTAATTATAATCATATTATATATATATATATATATATATATATATATATATATATATATATATATATATATAATGTCATTATAAGGTGTCACTGTAAACTAACCCTTCATTTGTTGTTAACTGTACCCAGGCAAAGATGGTTCATTTCTCCGTATCAATAACACATGAAGTCTGTGATTGGCTCCTCACGACATAGCCAGCCAGACATCGATCGAGACGTAATGACGGGGCAAGACAAGGTACTGGATTTCAATGACCTATTGATGAGTTGAGGTGATTTGCCAAGAGATGGCTCCTTTGCAGCTCGTCCGGAAAAGCTGCAAAGGGTGTGTGCCAATTTTTAAGCTTTAAGTCACTCTTACTTTTACTGTCTTTCTCGTGTCTTGCAAGTCCATTAGAATGTGCACTTCTCTATATTTATTCTAAGATATAATGAAGCAATATTCGTGCGTCTTTTAATACGAATATTTTTCAATAATGGACTTTGATTTGACTAAAACCACATCTGTTTTTTCCTTCGTCATGTTTCTTCTTTGAAGTCTCTTCGTTCATTTATTTTTGCTCTATATTTGGGCATTTTACTTCATAGTTTTCTCTCTCTCTCTCTCTCTCTCTCTCTCTCTCTCTCTCTCTCTCTCTCTCTCCTCTCTCTCTCTCTCTCTCTCCTCAGTAAGGTGAACTTGTATTAAATAAATACCTAATTTTTTTCAGACTCCATAGCATACTGCATCGATAATAATGACACTATAATTTCCTGTGATGTGCCTGTTAGGCAAGAACCCTTTCATCCCACTTGTAATAGCGATATCATCTAACACTGGTTGAGTGTAATAGATATTAATTTGCAAATAGATGAGCTGATGGCCGAGACCAGGGATATTAGTTACGCCATTAGGGGTCTCGTAACGTCTTCAGCCATGAGCTGAATTTAATAATGTCTTAGAGTCGCTCGTGTTCTGTTTTGATACACTGCCAAGCATATTATATTGTATTCGTTTCGCCTTCCCCGGAGATAAGCCGATATAAAATTCTAAAAAGTGTCAATACAAAAAAAAAAAAAAAAAAGGAAATGTACCGTAAATCAGTTGTTATATCAAGAGATTCTAGTCCTGAATTCAAGAAAGCTTCCAGTTCCTATTAAATCGTCTAAAATTATGAAAAACTGAAGGAAGGAAGCGAATTGGAGTATAAATAAGGACGCAGATTGCATTGGCGTTTATTCTGGAAATTCCAGTTTAGCCGTACATTTGAATTTGCTTAAAAACAAGGCGTGATCCGACCTCCAGCTTCCTTACTTTGGACCCGTGCAAGATTTTCCACTCAAACATACTTTGTAAACATTAACGTAAATTAAAATGTGCTAAAATCTACGGTCAAATAGAGCCGTGTTTTACCGACGAAAATTCAAATAAATTCGCTACATTCTATTAGTAATAATTTTTTTGTACTGTTTACCATGCAAAATTATTTATTTTTTTACTTTTCATTCTAAAAAATAATCCATAAATATCCTATCCTAAAATTCCTGTATCTTTAACGCAATGCAAAACACCTTTTTCAGACCCTTTTAAGCTCTTCTATAAAACTTTTCTACCCCTCCCTCCAACAACAATAGCAAAGTAGTTTGTAGGTTTATTCGCGGAGTAAGCGAAAAGTTATTATTATAAAATGTAGAGTACCAGCAGATGAAGCATACACTCCTCTTACGCAACAGGTCTGTGTTAAAGTTGAATGAGACGAAGTTAATCTTGTAATTATAATTATGTTCCCATGGTTGCTCGGGGTTTACGTGATTTATTTAATTCGAGTTACACTCTGTCCCCAGACCAGATTCATTAATATAGTTTAAGAAACGTTATGTCATTTCCTGTGTGTGCTTGATTCGTGCTTGGCATCATTAACTGGTTCGTTTGTGAGTTAGTTTCAGCTTTCGGTACGATGTCGATGTATATGTTAATTATTTTTCCAGGGGAGGAGCTTAATACAACTCGTAACATGAAATTATAAAGGTATCTTGATTATAAGGCGTTGTGCAGTACGTACTATGCTATATACATTTGATAAAGTTGACTTGTTCCTTTGTCGGTGAGACTGCCATATTGTTAGATTGTCTATCCAACGTGAACGTCGTATCAGCTGCATGCATTTTATGTTTACCATCTACAAACAGAACAAAAATAATCCGATTTTTAGAACACCCTAACCAGATTTAAGCTACTTTCAAGAACATAATAGCAGATCCTCCTACAGAAATCAGTGAATCTTTCCTAGATAGTAACCCCCAGCAATGTTCCTGGGGTCATCATCTAGGACTCATATATTTTCTTAGGGCGTTCAATCTCTTTATGATATTTGCAGGTTCTCTCTTGTGTACATTTGTACGGTGATCCCCAAGCGGGCTTGCATACTAAACACACCGCAGAAATGGATACTTACAAGGTAAGAACACTTTGGGAAAGATCCCAGTCAGCCTCCCCCTCAAGAGTCACCGTTGGGCAGTCTTTTAAGTTTCCTTCTCGCGATCGTCTCCTTCCTTGTCTTTAGGGATGAGCCGTTCGCGTGATGTGGCTCGAGTCATCACCTCTGTGGCGATTTTCTTCTACAACGTCGTTCTGCTCACGACCCCGTGACATGCGTCACGCTATTCTGGATTATTAATGTGCTTTACCTGGCTGACCGAGGATTTGTTTTTCTCCAGCCATCACTAATCAATCTCCTCTTCAGGCGAGGAGTGTAGCAAATTTGGGTGCCTTATCGGTGCTGTTGACATATTCCTCGCCGTGTAATTTCTTTTTGGTTTTGTCTGTCCGCATTTTTGCTTTCCGCGCTATTTCTGCCCCATATTAAAAACTACTGAGGCTACAGGGCAACAAATTGGTATTTTGATCATGCCACCCTCCAATCATCACACGTACCAGATTGAAAAAGTGACATTTAAGAAAAGAACTGTATGTATAAATCGTTTACCACCCCACGTTGGTTTATCCTGCTTGATTCGTAGCGAACGACTCGTTCTCCATCTATCGGCGCCTAGGCAGAGCATTGATACATCGATTCCGCCAGCAGGCAGAGAGAGAATAGTTGCTGATACATGGTGACAAAGACATTTCAAGATAGATTTTAAAAAGAAGAAGAATAAGAGAAGGATAAAGATTTAAATACCGGTCTTGAACCTGTTATTTATCACGCGCACCAAAGGTGACCGAAGAACTCGGACAAATTTGTGAATGAATTAACCGATAACAATAAAGAAAAGTGCGTAGCTCCATAACATATAACTGAATATGCAACATTGGAAGAGGAAAACATACTTAGACGCTCACTGTCTCATTGCTGCGTTTCATATGGCATTTCATATGGCGTCCGCAATTATGTCCATCATCTGTTGTAATGTGGACATACACACAATGGCAGTTTTGTAGATTCGAGTGGATGTCTAATCACTTTAGCATGTGTTCAAATATCAATTATTTAAGTCCCAGAATTAATGTACATGCATTCACATATGTACATTATATATACACACACACATATATATATATATATATATATATATATATATATAAATATATATATATAATATATATATAATATATATAAATATATATATATATATATATATACATATATATATATATATATATATATATATATAATATAATAGATATATATATATATTATAATATATATATATATATATATATATATATATAATAATAGATATATTATATATATATATATATATATATATATATATTATATATATTATTATATATATATAATATATCTATATATATATATATATATATATATATATATATATATTATATATATATATATATATTATATCTATTATATATATTATATATATATATATATATATATTATATTATATATTATATTATATATATATATATATATATATATATATATTATATATATATAATATATATATATGTGTGTGTGTGTGTGTGTGTGTGTGTGTGAGTGTGTGTGTGCGTGCGTGTGTGTATCTGTGTCTGTGTGTCTGTATGTACTTATGTGATATGTGTGTGTGTTATGCAAAGAGGTAATCCTGGAAAAAAATCTTTGTAAGTGTTTCTTCTGGTGAAGAAATACAAGAAGAATAAAATTAATAAGTTGACTGAACTTGAGTAGCTTAAGTAGTTGATAGGATAGTGCAGACTATTCAGTCAAATAAGAAATAGTGCGTAGTCAGACTGTCTTATAAAAAACTTTGAAGTTAGTGTTGGATTACACCAGGGGGCAGAATAAAGCTTTTTTTTTCTTTTTTTCGTGCTGGTCATGGATGTGATGAGTTGTTATACGCCAATGATCTGATGATTACTACTGAACTACTGAAGATAAGGACGACCTACAGAAAAGGGTTGGAGAGTGGCAGGAGTCTTTACATAGGGGTGGCTTAAAAGTGAATGTTAATAAAACAGAGGTTTTGGTGAGCAGTAGAGTATATAGCGACAGAAGAGTAATACAAGAAAGAAGAGGCTCAATTACCGAACAGGCGGGAAAGGTTATACTTAGGATCTACCTTAAGCCAAGAGGGAGGATGTGAGGCTGAAGTTGACAGTAGGATAAAAGCTGCATGCAGGCAGTGGAGAGAGATGTTGCTGGAGTAGTATGTGATAAGAAAATGCTAAAAGTCAAGACCTATAGCACAGTGATAAGCCCATTGTTAATGCATCGATTGGAGACATGAGCCCTAAGGAGAAAAGAGGAAGTAAAGCTTGAGAGAACAGAGATGAGAATGCTGAGGTGGATTATGAGAATATCTCTAATTGAAAGATTACAGAGGTGATATAGGAGTCACGATTGAGGTAGTATGGGTATGTGTCGAGGATGGATGACGAGGAAGGAGTAAAGAGGGCTTGGGAGGAACCTGTTTGATGAAGAAGATCGAGAGGGCGACAGAGAATTACATGGTGAGATCAAGTGAAGAAAGATATGGAGAGAAGTTTGGTGGAGAATGATACCTTTGACAGAAGGCAGTGGAGGAGATGGCGCATCAGGCAACCAACCCCTTAATGTAGGGATAACGGTGGGAAAGATGTTAACAATTAATAATTCTTACATATTAGTTAATCAACATTGAGTAGGATTTAATTTATCTGGGGAATTCGGCGAAAAAATGTGTTTTGTTGATTCGTTAACTGCGCCTTCGAATAAGCAGACAACATCGTGTAATTGAGATTGAATCTAGAACATAAAAAGCTGAACACTCTGTGACATATCTGTTATTCATTACGTTTCCCAACGGTCTCTGTAATTGAAATATGATGCAAAGATTTTGTCTAAAATTGTCCGCCATTTCCTGTATTCGTTTCATTGCTCCCAAAACGACCACGAAATACGATAGACAGTAAGTCCTTCAAGTGATATTCTTTTTTTATGTATATCGCCTTAGGCATATCCTGTTACAAGTCTAAATATTAACCCTGAGTGTTCAAATATTCAAAGACATTCTTCAAATATTGGAACGCCAGTGCCACATGATTGAATGTTTGGACAGAAAGGGCGATATATTGACCCGCTTAAGAGACGATCGCTCATTTCAGATGGGCATTTTTTTCACGTCGGTGCTTCTGTCACAGCATAAAACACTTTGGAACATTATTAAATAACGATAAGTCTCGGCGTCTATCGGAACGCAAACTGACCAGCGTTCATGATTTATTTACGGCTATTGTCACTCATAAAAACCTGAAAATATTTTGCGCGCGTATCCCACTTGCTGAAGCTTTCGATGAGTGTGGACAAGTCTTTGATGTTCATGTCATTAATGGAACGGGTATATTGAAGCTTGAGGTAAAAAACAAAAATGCACTTATTTCATAGCTCTGAAATTTCAGCGAAACAAAATCATTAGAACTTTTGTCCTGCTTTGATTAATTATATGATAAAAACCTTGACAATTTCAAGTAAAGTAGTTTCAAAACTAACGGAGTTTCTTATTGTAAGTATGTCTTCATTTTTTCATTGCTTATTTTGCTCGTAACGAATTTACCAAGACTTAATTTCAGCTTAAATAGGGTAATTTTTTTTTTAATAATAAAATTGTTGGATCTCTCCTAGATAGTAAAAAAAATTATATCTTAGTTTTACCAGACCACTGAGCTGATTAACAGCTCTCCTAGGGCTGGCCCGAAGGATTAGATATATTTACGTGGCTAGGAACCAATTGGTCACCTAGCAACGGGCCCTACAGCTTATTGTGGGATCCGAACCACACTTATTCGAGAAATGAATTTCTATCACCAGAAATAAATTCCTCTGATTCCGCGTTGGCCGAGCCGGGATACGAACTTCGGACCACCGGATTGGCAGCCGAGCGCGAAAACCACTCGTCCAGCTGCGTGTTGAGTACAATCCCGTGGGAAATGTCCGTGAAAACGTAAACAAAAGACAGTAAATATCAAGATGATGGGGGGCGGGGGTGGGGAAGGGGTGTTACTATTTAGGAAAGGTCCAAATCTTGAACGCTGAAAGTCCAGCAATATTTATAGCATCAGAGTTGAAATACAAAGGGAGAGTGACAGAGGTAAAAAAAATAAATAAAAATAAAAAAATAAAATAAAATAAAAAACAACTTCAGTCACCAGAACAAACTATTGCCACTGGAGGGGCATCGCGTTTTTTGTCGATGGCTACCGTAGCGCCAGGGCAAATTGCTGTCAAATCGGGGATTATTTCGAATGCGATTTCCGACGGTTCATAAATTATGTAACTGGGTTAATGGAAGCGGAATGTAATGATGTTTATTCTGCCTTAATCTATTTTACTTAATCAGGCATTCGGAGTCTGCTCTTACGCAGTCGGTCTGCTTAATAATACTTCTACCCTGATTTTCTTTTTTCTTTTACGAAGAAGCGTCAGTGAGTGAATGGGAAGAGATGGAAACTAGTGATAAGTTACTGCGTTTTCATGCAAACATTTAATTACGTTAAGCGACAGACTTCTTTAAAAATAATATAAATTAACAGATGCTAAAATCTGTCACATGAAGCATTGCCTATAAGTTTCTTAAACTGCTTATGAAAAGTTAAAACTGTTGAGGAATAATAATAATAAAAATAAATATACATCTTATATATATAATATATATAATGAAAATATCTTCATGAATATATATTATGAACAGATACACATTTATGAATATATATCAATTAAGCATTTAGCTTCGAATTGCTCGCGCAAGATCGCTATCGAAAACGTCTGTGACTCAAAGCAATGCCAGTCGCAGCAAATGTTGACATTTTATGGAAAGAAAGATGCCTGCGCAGAGGGGAGTAATATATATATAATTATATATATATATATATATATATATATATATATATATATATATATATACACACACACACACACACATATATATATATATATATATATATATATATATATATATATATATATATATATATATAAAGGAAAATCCACGAAGGAAAGTGAAACAATGGAGTGGTGCTGTAAGGCCTTTCGACTCAATGCCCTTCACGTACGTAGTGGTTTGCTAAGTAAAGGTCACTGAGTCGAAAGGTCTCGCAGCATTCCATTGTTTCACTTTCCTTCGTGGGTTTTCCCTTTACATGTATATGTATGTATGTATGTATGTGTGTTTGTGTTTGTGTATGCTTGTGTATGACTATCCAACCGCATCGATCGTCAGTGAGACAGTGAGAGAATAAGTCCGGTACTTGAGAACAAAATTAAACACGATACATCGCATTCTCTCTTGGGAATAGAATGTCGTCCAAAGTTATGATTAACTTTAGTGGAAATAATGGTAAGCATTAAGTTATTCTATCTGCGGTAGTTAGATTTGATGAGGTTCCAGACTAACTTCAAGCATCTTTGAAGTTAAGTGAAGTTAGACAGTGAGTTGCTGGCGACAAGTCTTGCCGTTACACTGTGAAATATGGATTTCGTAATCTTCATTTCAAATTAGTTATCTGTGCCCTAATAAATCGAAAAACTTTTTTTTTTCGGATACCAAATGTTGAAAATGATTTGCCGGCCTATCTAGACACGTCTGGATTTTGTAATCTTCATTTCAAATTAGTTATCTGTGCCTTAATAAATCGAAAAAACTTTTTTTTTTCGGATACCAAATGTTGAAAATGATTTGCCTGCCTATCTAGACACCGTCAGATGGTATCATGTGTACTCGGGAATTGCTGGAAACTCATCTTAGAAGACGCGGCTGCAGAATTGTAGAGAGAAAGTCCGTTTTAACTGTTAGCCATTAGATAAAAAAATAATAAACAAATAAATAAATAATTTACGAAAAAGAAATCACTGCAAACAATTCAGTCAACAGGCTATGACGATTATGACAGCTGAATTCTTGATATTATCATAATACACCAGTTTTATTTTTAAAAAGTTTTTCACAACTCCTTCTTGGCCGATTTGACCAAACCTTCGAATTCTCTTGAGCATCCGCGCATTTTTTTCATGCTCCTTTATAACAGATTTCAGATAAATCCCTTGTTAAACTGGACCTATTTTATCGTAGCTATCAGAACGTATAACTTAGCATGTGTCTTATATCTTATGCCAGAGCTTTCCCTGTCCTGTATGATAATGAGGTAATATTGCTCACAAACTTAACATTATACCAACAGAAATCCTGTGTGAGAACAATTTCCGTCGACATGCAGAGTTTTGCCTTGAGATAAAGGAAATTTTTCTCACAGGGGACCTATGTTGGCATAATGTCAAGGTTATGACCATCATTATACCTCATCATGTAGGACTGAAAGGAAACTCTGGCATAACACACATACTCTGATGCACCACCGTGTCAATATGTTCAACATTTGATCGAACAAAGCGTAAAGAAATCTTTTAAACATTCAGACAGCTATGCACTCATTCATAAAAGATGCATCTTATATGAAAGGGCACAAAAAGCACTTGCATTTCCGACTCGTAATCTGATGTGATTACAGAAGCTCGACCTGTTTTTATGACTTTATGAGCTGAATGAATGTAAATGAAAAATTATTTTATGTTTAGTCTACTCGGTGGCTCTACAACACAGCTAATTAAATTTTCAGGTATGATGATGATGTGGCTGGTAGCCCTTATTTCGCAATGTTAGGAAGAACTGTAAACATTAATGAGTTATTGTTAGACTTTGCTAATAGGATCAATTTCATTTCAGGTACATACAGCATTAATCACAGGTTTCTTTTAATTGTTCATAATTATATTTCGATTTAAACCTCAGAACGACCTACCGGAGCTGGTATTAAACAAATGTCGATAGTTGGATATTGGTATTTTTTCATCTGTATTGGTAATTTTTTTAAATATATCTATTGCTCGGAATTTGCGAATTACGACAAAATAACAAACTAAAGATTGGGAATTCATTTTCATAATGCTCAGAAAGTGACATGCATATCAGGTCAACTCAACAGAAAATAAGGAAAACAAATAAGGAAAAATCACCTTTTCTCTTTTATCTCCAACTTTATCAACACAGGTGATGGCAATTGGAACTAGGTGACATCTGATGCCAGTAGCGAATAGGACAGTTCACACAAAAAAAGTTCCTGACAGGCATAAAGAAGATTGACAGTTCACACACAAAAAAGTTCCTGACAGGCATAAAGAAGATTGACAGTTCACACACAAAAAAGTTCCTGACAGGCATAAAGAAGATGGACAGTTCACACAAAAAAGTTCCTCACTGGCATAAAGAAAATTATGGAAATCAATGAGAAGGAAACCACATATGGACCAGTCCGGAAGAAACTGTAATTGTGATCAAAAGAAGAGGAAACAAAAGATGATTGCCTCCCTAGGAGGCAGCAAAGTCTTCCTGGTACGTCCAATAAAAGTTCTTCTTGGGATGTGAATTGTTATCTCCACAAACATCAAACGACGATAGGGATGAAACCCTCCGATATCATACGGCAATGTTTATTTATTATTTGACACCCTTGGCACCTATTTTCTCTTACATCTACTGCAATCAATATACCCCATAATTTATGTTTAGGCTCAACATTTTACTTATAGTTACATAAACAAACAAACAAAAATCATATTGCCTACCCATCGTTAGATAGGTTATGTAAAATCAAACTGAACATTCATGATATATTTTTTTTTTTTTTAACTTTGAGCACCTCCTGCAAGACTGCTTTTTTGTGAGTGATGTATGAAAGTTTTATATATATTATATATATATATATATATATATATATATATATATATATATATATATATATATATAATATATATATATATATATATATGTGTGTGTGGTGTGTGTGTGTGTGTGTGTGTGTGTGTTCCACATACCCTTGAAATGCGTTGAGCAATTTCAACCAAACTTGGTATACATACTGCTTACTATCTGGGAATGAACACTGTGGGTTTAAGACATCACTGGCCCCAAAGGGGGCTGTGCGTGTGGGAAGGGGGAAATATAAAAATTACAGAAAACGACGATATTAGTCTCTAATCCATAGTTTTTGAGGTCACTAAGATGAATAGTGACACTCTAGATGCCCTATAAGTCCAAGTTCAGCCACAATTGGGAGTATGGTGAGAAGGGGATGGGAAAGGGATGAAATGTAAAAATAGTTGAAATGACAGATATTAGTGTCAAATCCATAGCTTTTAAGATTGTTGATGCCCATTAAGTCCAAGACCAACCTCAATAGGAAGGGGTGTCATAAAAATGATAAAAAATGACAGATATTTGTGTAATCCATAGTCTTTGAGGTTGCTGAGATGAATAGTGACACTCCTGAAGCCCTTTAAGCCCAAGTTCAGCCCCAACAAGTAGGGGGTGAAATGCAGCTATGTTAACAGGAATCACAGAGAGAGAGAGAGAGAGAGAGCGAGAAGAGAGAGAGAGAGACGAGAGAGAGAGAGGATTGAAAGGAGAGAGATAGAGAGAGAGAGAGAGAGAGAGAGAGAGAGAGAGTTTACCGGTCGTAATCAGAGATTTCACGGGCAGCACTGCGTTGGTCAGCCAGTATATATATATATATATATATATATATATATATATATAATATATATATTATATATATTATATATATATATATATATATATATGTGTGTGTGTATGTGTGTGTGTTTGTGTGGGTATGTATGTATATATGTATATGAACCTTTTAAATAAATGTTAGTAACTTCCAATTTACTGTTTACTGTAAAAGATGAACACCAAAATCCCCTTAATTAACGTCATCTTCATCATCTATATCATATTTTTTTTCCAAATTAATATAAGCAAAAGTGAGAGCACTGACAGCAATTAACGTATGGCAATCGATTTTGTACGTAATTTAATTAATTAGTAAGGATTATAGTCCGCGTTTTCATTAACCTGATAAATAAATAGCATTTTTAGATTCCAGCATCACGTCATTTCATTTTAAGAGGATCATCTCTCTAGGTCACGCTAGTTTTCAATGTTCGGTGCTTATTATTATATTCTAGTCAGAAAATCCCATGGAAATTTGGTCGGTAAAGTCTCGCTTGAAATTAACATTGTCAATACCGGTAGATCCCTTATCGACCACAATTTAATATGAACAATTTTAGTAGGTCTAGGGTGAAAAGGAATTGTTGAATCATGGTGAATAATTATATTCTATTTTTCACATTAGCTTCTGGGTGCTCAAGTGTATTAAGTTATCTATCATTATTGTATAGTTGTTTTATGCTGTCATGTTATAGAACTTGAGAGAATGGCTGGTTATCATGTGTCTGAATAGCTATTACACATGTTTTAGTTTACTTGAGATGAAAGTTGATGTGAGCTTTTCTTTATGTATGTAAATCTCTGTGTATGTTTGGAGCATGATTTTCACACTTGTAAACTTCAAAACTTTTGTATCAGTTGTAAGCAAACTAAGCGCAAAGCTACTTTGGTACAGGCGGTAGTCTGGTATATATCGCTGCCAGACGCATGATTATGGCTAACTTTAACCTTAAATAACATCAAAGTTACTGAGGCTAGTGGGTTGCAATTTGGCATGTTTGATTAATTGAGCGTGGATGATCAACATAACAATTTGCAGCCCTCTAGCCTCAGTAGATTTTAAGATCTGATTGTAGACAGAAAAAGGGCCAACAGAAAAAAAAGCGGACGGACTGACAAAACCAGCACAAGAGTTTTCTTTTCAGAAGATGAAATCTCAAGCGGACACTTATTTATTTTATAAGTGCAAATTTAGACGAACCATGGCTCCACAATGTATTTCAAATGCTTTACCTAGGAACATATACGAAATTAATTTGTAGTGCATCTCTCAGCTTGTTCGGCCCTGATCCAGGAGTTTTGTGGGACTGCAGACTTTTACCTTAATCGTACGTTTGTCAGTGCTTCAAGGCGACATGTCGAGGATTAGGGTCGTCGGGTCTTGCTTACTTTACAATGGTATGAGGCTGAAATCCTCCTCTAATCTTAAAAATTATTTATCTATTTTTTAAAAGAAAACAACCATAACTTGTTGGGACCTGGTAACGTAACTTTTCATATGATTCAGCAGATTGGAAGATCTTATCATTTATGGGAAGTATTAACCTAGAATATGATTTAATAGTTACAAATACAGTATGACATGACTAAATTACTGAATCGAATAGGTAGACCACAAGATCCAAAACTTCAGTCCAATGATAGTAACTTAATCCAAATGTTTATAAACTAGGTGTTCATATAAAATAATTATAAGAATATTCCAGAAATGAACTGAACACCATGCAGTTAGAAGGGAAGTTCCATGCAAACTTTTTGAAATGAAAAGGTCAGAATAACAGACGCTAATTAAACAGAGTAGACTGATAGAAAAAAAAAATTAATAAATAAATAAATAAATAACCGGACTGCCTTACCATTACTCATGAGAATATCATACTGCCTCATTTTAGCAATGGAAAATTCATTTATAAAACATTGAAACCATAAAACTTTGCTCTCTTTTAAGTTGTGATTTATTACGCGTTTGAGCAGCTCGATGCATTTTTTTTATGCGTTTATTTGATGCATTTATTTGAAGCATTTATTATTTAGGTATGGGGTGTAACACTGTTAAAATTACCGTTAAAAAGTCCTCAAATTTTGAAAACATTCAGTGGAAGCAAAATAGGTTGGTGTTCCTGTAGAAATAGAGGGAGATAAACGGAAAAAACTAAATCCTTCTGTAAATAAATAAAAAATTGGTTTGTTGTAATTGCTTATAATAGGACAATTAGTAATAGTTAGCACTCAATTTATGCAACGTATTAAAACAGCGGTAATAAGAAGGCCAACAGCTTTCATAATTTCATCACCGCTCATTACCATATGCTATGTTTGTCTTAAAAAAAGTGTGAATAAAAAAAATCGTTGTGCAATTGCTTTGTATTAAGCTCAGTGGTAATTATTGGCACCCAATTTATGTAACGAAACATCTACCATAATATCAGCAACGATCATTACCATATGCTATGTTTGGCTTAAAAAAACGTGTAAATAAAAGAGATGGTTTATTGCAATTACTTTTTATTAAGCTCAGTAGTAATTGTTAGCACTCAACTAATGCACAAAACAGCTACCATAATATCATCAACAATCATTGTTTGGCTTAAAAAAAATGGTTTACTGCAATTGCTTTTTGTTAAGCTCAGTAGTAATAGTTAGCGCTCAATTTATGTAACGAAACAGCTACCGTAATATCATCAACGATCATTACCATATGTTATGTTTGGCTAAAAAAATGTAAAAAAAAAAAATGTTAATTGTAATTGTTTTTTAATAAGCTCAGTAGTAATTGTTAGCACTGAATTTATGTAACGAAACAGCTACCATAATATCATCAACGATCATTACCATATGCTATATTTGGCTTAGGAATAAAAACATGGAAATAAAAAAAAATGGTTTATTGCAATTGCTTTTTATTAAGCTCAGTTGTAATTGTTAGCACTGAATTTATGTAACGAAACAGCTACCATAATATCAGCATTACCATATGTTATATTCCGCTAGTAAATATAGCTGAGTATGCTAAGCGCATTTGATGATAGGCAGTAAAGGGGCCAACCCATGCAGAAAAAAAGTGACAATGATAAAACATAGTGTTGTAAATTACAATTTGTATTTTGTGTATTAGCTTGACAAAGGGTGGTTCCTTTTGTAGCGTTTCCAGCCACACTAATTATAATGCCTCTCGTAGGGTTCCCTCGTCAAGAAATTTCCCAAGATGAAACTGGTCAACTTAATGAAGCTCTGATTTCATCATGGCTCTAGACGAACTTATCTCTGGTGAATGTTAGGCTAAAGCTTTTAGAAAAAAAAGGAGGAAAAAATAGAGGAGATAAACTTGTGCTATATACGGCAGAAATATTGACGTAGAAGAACTCCACCAAACATATTTAGGAGAAGAAGAAAGAAAGAAAAAAAAAAGAACGTCGAGGGGCAAGCGAAAGTTCCGAAAAGCTTTCTCTCTCTCTCGTAAAAGACGCACCAATGTTATCCCTCCATTTCATTAAAGTAAGAGATGAGTCGCCCAGTTAATGAAGCCTCCCGAACCATTACTGAAGCCCCAAAAGTGACCAAAAGTTCGCTCTATTACCGCAAAGTGACCAGGGGGCGGCCGGAACGACAATACCCAAAAACTTAAAGGCAAAAACTTTCCCCCTCCCATGGAGAGAGAGAGAGAAAGAGCAAGGACAGGCTAGCCAGGAGGCAAGAGAGGGCCGAGATGAAGCACATCAGAAAGCAGGAAGAGAAATATTATAAGAATATGGATGGAGAGCTTCCCCAATAAAGGAAGGTAGAGTTCACCATCCAGATATAATTTGCAGCTTACTCTTTTAACTTCAGGCGTCTCCCACAGGGATAACGACTCCTGCGACTTCCTTCCAAGGCAAACTCACTTTTCTAAGGTGGTCGTGTATCATGAAGATACCCCTCCTGAGAGATTTCTACTTTCCAGCAGCCTTGATCTGAACATGAGATATAAGAAACACTCATCCGTTATATTGGAGTTCATTTATTCTTCATGTTACCATGACATCCAAGCATATCGCTAGAGGATTTTTGTTCAGTTACTATAGTATTACCTATGTTTGGGTTATTTTTTTATACCTCGCTATTTCTTACAAATATAAAAAGTCTGTGATAGGCGAGTAAAAAACGTTGCTAATTAGTATGCGTTGGATTCAAAGCGATATGATATATATATATATATATATATATATATATATATATATATATATATATATATATATATATATACATATTATATATATTATATATATATATATATATATATATATATATATATATATATATACTGTACTATATCTAACCTGATTTTAGCTCTCATCAAGTAAGTGTGCAACCTCGAGTTTGGAAAAGGTTTAGAAAGAGCTCCTTTTTCAAATTTCTATCAAAGTTTGGGATCCATTTAACAATTATTAGCGCACACAGTGAAATTTGGTTCTAGAAGTTACGCGAAACATGATCCACCAAGCTTGATATCACTCAAAGCAGGTTGATGACATCTGTTGGTATGATAACGCATGCCACTGGTATCATATAACTCCAATTTCTAAGTGCCTCATTGGATGAGTGGGTCGTGTACTAGCTTATCAATCTGGTAGCCCGAGTTCACTCCCCGCTGCAGCCAATGCGGAACCACAGGAATTTTTCCCTGGTGAATAGAAATTAATTTCTCCATATAATGTGATTCGGATCCCACAATAAGCTGTAGGTCCCGTTTTGTGAGCAACCAATTGGTTCTTAGCCACGTTAATAAAAATTTAATCACTCCGACAATCCCTAGGAGAGTTGTTACTCAGCTCATTGGTTTGGTTAAACTAAACAGTACTTAACCTTTTCTCAAATGCATTGTTCTTGCCAGTTCTTTCTTGGAGCTCAGCTTCTAGAAAATGTCAATAAGGTAGTTAATGTTGAAGCCTCGCCTATGTGTCTATACATAGAAAACGACCTCTTAATCATAGCCCTAGGCAGTAATACCTTATGAGGCTCCCTATTACATTGTCACGAGAAATCTCGTCCGTCATCTCCGTGTTACTTACACTATAAAACTTTTTGTGGGCTTTATTATAACAAATATCTAATATATGTGAAGGATAACATAAATCTTTCCCTATTTCTCTTATGTATTCAATTTCTTGATCCAAATATTGGGGACTGACAATACGCAAAAAATTTATATTTTGATGTTAAGATGGTGGCCTGAATAGAAATGAACATAAGTTAAGTTGTTGGTTTGTTTCCTATAAATACTGAATTTACATTGAAATGGTTCTCTGTGTTCAAAACATCTAAGAAAGGAAGACAATTGTCTTTTTCCAATTCTAGAGTAAACTTAATCGATGGTACCTGGTTATTTAATCCAGAGATTAAATCATTTACATCAATACCAGCAGGCAAAACTGCTAAAATACCATCAACATATAGTATATACCACTTTACAGGAATATAAATGATTTTAGGTAAGTAGCGTTTTTCAAAAAGAGAAAGAAAATTCTAAGAACATTCTCAGTTTGCCTTATTTTAATGGGTTTGAAACCATTAAATTATTGTTAAAAGCCTTTAAGGTCAACCTTGTTTTTTTCTATAATAACACACTAAAAGGAATTTTAATAAAAAATGGCCCAAGGGAAAGCAACAACATAATACATAAAATTCCATGTATGGATTGCCCCTCTTTTTATCTCGGACAGTCGAGCAAGGGCTTAGAAGTAAGATTAAACCAGCACAAATAATCTGTTAAAACTGGGCAAATATCTAAAGCAATATTTATTCATTAAAGTGAAAACAACCACTGAATAAATTGAATTGGTAGTTCAGTAATTGAAAGGTCAGAAGATGTCTTATCACAAAATCTTTTAGAATCTGCCATAATACACCTTACTTCCCATTGTAATTTTAATATTAGTCGTGGCCTGTTTCATTTAGACCCTTGTATTTGTAGCATGTTTAAGAATGACCTCAAATATATAATTACAGACTTAAATACAAATTAGTTGCCTTACAGATATCTTCGTTGTATATGTATGTTTAATATGCATTGTGAATAAGATCTGAATAGCTGTCGCCCTATATAATCCTTTAATTGGCTTGTCCCTGTGTCTGAGCAGATTGACTTAATCTTTTTGTTTTTGTTTTTTAAATTGTACCCATGTTTATGCTTGTTTGGAAATGTTACTCATTCTCCAGGTGTGCCGGATTCTAGGTACTAATCTCCTTATAATCCCTATCTGTCAGTTATACGACGTTTCCTGTACTGCCAATTCCTTTACTCATGCTGAGTAAAGGACGTTAATTCGAAAGATCTTGCAGAAACTCTGTTGTTTATTTTTCCTTCGTGGCTTATACCTATATATATATATATATATATATATATATATATATATATAATATATATATATATATATATATATATATATATATTATATATATATATATATATATATATATATATATATATATATATATATAATGTGTGTATGTGCTTGCTTTACATTTATCTCGAGGCATGTATGCAACATTGTTTGTCTTTGAATGCTGCCGTGAGACAATCTTTGTCACGAAGGGCATATCTTCGTTTGCTTTTACGGAACCTTAAGGTAAAAAAGGACTTAAGCCCAAAGTATCAGGGGAAAATTTGAATCCAAAACCAATAATTCCAATGCTTACCTCCATCCAGCCTTCCATCTAAGGAAGCGTTCGCGTGTCCTCGAAAGTCGTCAGCCAATATGTATATACAAGATGTAACGAGGACTGGGGCGTGATCGTCTGATCCAACTGGGAGATGTCAGTAATCCCCAAACCTTGGTGACAGATACGTTACCACGGGGAGGATTGTTTGGAGATTTGGGTCCATGAATATTGAGAGTTGATTCTTGGGGGTGACTCAGGATGCTTCTGACCTCGTATGAGTCACCCAGGTGTTTGGAGAACCTGGTGCCGATTCAAATACAGCAAGAGGGTTCTTTCCTGTTGTGTCAACGTCTTCTGGAGTGTTAAAGCAAATGCCAGAACCATATACAGACATACTCACATTAACATATAAGTATTTACCCACTCACCACCAGCCACCTTCGCTAAAACGTAGATATGCTGAATAAAGGTGTACTTTTACAAAACGGCTGAGCCGATACTTGCTTTTATTGCTGACTTCATTTAATAGATATTCGAGGCGAGATATGCAAAAA
>NC_087201.1:30006942-30009442 GCF_015104395.2 Macrobrachium nipponense | reverse complement strand
TAATTAATCATAATATATATATAGTATATAATATATATATATATATATAATATATATATATATATATATATATATATATATATATATAATATACCCTACATTCCACATATTTTTCAGCACAGTCGTATGCAACGTCGACCTACTGCGCTTCCATTGAAATAATAGTATTGATAAAATCACTTCCACGAGGAAATTGACTGTTTAACCCACTCTCATGAAAATCATAAAGCAAAACGCACTGATAGGCTGGTAATATTTCAATTCGCCTTTAATGACCAGACGCATAATTGAGAGCCGGAATGTACTGGCGCGCCGATATAAAAGGGTAACATTGTTGTGACACAAGGGACTGGAAAATGGTACTGGTTAATGACGGCTGCAGAGATTAATTCTACAAAGGCTCATTGTTCGTGGAATGATTCGTTATTTCCGTCAAAAACACTTTCCTCGTTTTTCCTAAATCCTAATCCTGGGAGTGTTGCTGTTCGTGCAGTATTGGTAACTGGCATTTGGTGTAGAATTTTAATTTGAAAGCGTTTGCGCCGTAGAAAGCCTAACAAATTATTCAGAACAATGCTATTGAGGAACGTGATTTGATCAATTCACAGTTTCGTCTGTTTATGTAATCCCAACCGGTGCATTATTACCTGTGTCGAGGCACAAATATGTCCGGCAAGCAATCATTTTCGTTTTCCATTATAGTTTATGAAAATTCTTTTCATCACAATCTTTTGCGATGTTCTTGCGATATCACCGATTTTGTGCGGTTTCCTGAAATATGTAAATTTCCACGAATTACTGTAATATTTGAACAGAACTACGTACAATGACAAGATTTTTAAGCATACACGCGTATATATAATATATATATATATATATATATAGATATATATATATATATATATATATAGTATATATATATATATATATATATATATATATATATCATTATACTGGGTGCGTGGATGTTTTGTGATGTGCGTGTGTGAGTATGCTTCTCTGTGTGTGCGCGCGTGTGGAGGAGAAAGAGGGAGAAATGCAAATTCTAGAATTACGAAACATATGACTTAAGGACATTGTGTACTTCTTTCTTTTACCCTTTTATTTGAAGTACAATGTTTTTGTTGGGGGGAAATTGAACAACAAAATTGGGCAGTGTTTATGTGACTAAATTCCAGCCGTTTCCATAAACTATCAATTTATTCCTTTTGAATGTTTATTTTACTCATGCAGGTATTTTTAATTGACCAATTCGCCTTTCATTCTTGGATTTCCTACATTTCAATTCAATTTAGGTACTTGAACTGACTGCTTGTAAGGTTAGTCTTTTCATGGACATTACTGAGAGAAAATTTCTTTATAATAACATAGTTTAGACAAATAACTAAAACTATATATACTATATATATATATATATACATGTAATATATATATATATATATATATATATATATATATATATATATTATTATATTATATATATATATATAATATATATATATATACATATACATGTATATATTTATATAGGATATATATATATTATATAGTATATATATATATATATATATATATATATCTATATGATATATATATATATATATATATATATATATATATATATATAATATATATATATATATTATATATATATATAGATATATATATATATATATATATATATATATATATGTATATATAGTATATATATATATATATATATATATATAGATATATATATATATATATATATATATATATATATATATATATATATATGTATGTTATATATATATATATATATATATATATTATATGTATATATATATGGTATATATATATCTATATATATATATATATATATATATATACATATATATATATGCACAATGCCAATCCTCAAACTATGGGAGGACACAGGAAGGGTCTTCAACAGAAACAAATCCTTTCTCTAAATCCACTTCTACAAATTTTGATGAATGAGGGAGAAACTAATAATTCTAAAAATCTCTCTCTCAAAATCTCTCATCTCTCTCTCCTCTCGTCTCTCTCTCTCTCTCTTCTCTCTCTCTCTCTCTCTCTCTCTCTCACTGTTAGAAAACCATGACGAATATTGGAAGTAATGGAATGGAAGATGTTATAGTCAATGGAGATAAGAGTTAAATGGAAAGATTCTTCATCCTTGATTTGTTCGCGTATTTTTGCACCATTTGATGAAGTCCTGCTGTTCATTTGCTTTTTGGAATCCTTAGGTATTTCTCTTAATGTGCAACTTCTTCAATCGTGATGGCCTTTTTTTTATTTATTATTCAATTTTTGATCACAAGAAAATTCCGCCGTGTATGACGTGAGTATAATTCTATAGGCGGCCACTCATAAACATTACCGAGCTTCTAAGAATAATCTACAATGTGAAATAACTACAGGAAATAAAAAGGGGACGTTTCACTTATTTCTTTTTATAACTGTAACGTCTCTGTTACTTCAAGCACTATTTTAC
>NC_087201.1:29991942-30001942 GCF_015104395.2 Macrobrachium nipponense | reverse complement strand
TATATATATATATATATATATATATATATAGTATATCAGATACCGCAATTTATATATTTAGGTACAGATGTAAGTCTGTATAGAACTGGATGAAAAAGATAATTTCGTTGCCTTATGAGAGAAGAGGCATTGCTAAAAAAAAAAAAAAAAAAAAAAAAAAAAAAACTTGAGAAAATCGAGTTCTCTGTACAACGTATAACGGTGGTGGCCTGTGTTATTGGCACCTGAAGCGGCGACAGACGCACCCACGATCATAGCTAATCTTGACCTTCAATACAACAAAAACTAATGAAGGTAGAGGCCTGTAATTTTATATGTTTGTTGAGTGGAGGGTGGATGAACAACATAACAATTTGCAGCCCTCTAGCCTCAGTAGTTTTTAAGATCTGATGGCGGACAGAAAAAGTGCGGACAGACAGACAAAGCCCTCTCAGTATT
Source organism: Macrobrachium nipponense (assembly GCF_015104395.2). Lineage (NCBI taxonomy): Eukaryota > Metazoa > Arthropoda > Malacostraca > Decapoda > Palaemonidae > Macrobrachium > Macrobrachium nipponense. Next base: position 30,001,504 of record NC_087201.1, on the reverse strand, counting down.
TTAAAAAAAATTTTACAGGAAACACAAAAAGGTAGCGAGGCATTAATCCAGACTCTGAACAGTTAGGAAACGGTTTTTGTCAGTATTTGTTAAAAAGAAAAAAAAAGATAGAAAAATGTCTTATCGACACAGGCTACACAGTATGACCAATACTTGAGTTACATAGAAGAACCCTTACGCTGTCCCTTTAAAGAGGACTCTACACTGTTTACAGAGAAATTGAGAAATTACGAACAAGGGAAAGAAAACCAGACCGCATCTAGTAAAGTGATAAAAAATGGGGAACAATTAAGATACATATGAGAATTTTTCACAGTGCTAACAAGCCTACTCTCCATTTTTGTCCTTTATGATCGCTCCTAACAATTACATTGAAGACAGTTTTATCCTATAAGGAAAGAGTCCCATATCTTTAAATAAACTTGACCTTTTCATGAGAGACAAATTCTTGAGTCTAGTTTATGCAACCGATGAACAAAAATTTGGAATGACTTTTATAATCCTGTGTGGTGTGTTCTATTTGACAATTATTCTGGTTGCTGTCTAAACAGTCTTAAAGAATGTTTTTTTTTCTTTCTTGGAACTTACCCATTTGCTTACTGTCCTTTATTTCGTTGTTTTAAACTGGCGAGATATGTACATACATTTTCTCTTTAGACCATTACATTGTAGCACTCGTAGCTTTAAAATTAAAGACTTCATCTTCTTATGTCCCTCAACAATTACTATTATCATTTTTAGGCCAGGAGTGCACGAGCCACTCTGTGGCGCCACAGAGGGGCGTCGGTGTGTGGCAGGGAGTTGTGGCTTCCCATAGGTTCCCATTGTTTATAGTCTAGCAAACGACCGTCGGTGTGGCAAGCGACTGTGGCGAGCTGTAGCTGACCGCGAGCCGACTTTTGAGCGCAAGACATTTGAGCGCCATAAATTCAAGTCAATCCGTTTGAAAAAAAAGTAAACAGCACGTTTAATTTTTGTTTGACTATTACAATCGTTTGGTTGTTATCGTTAAAATTACCCCATTAAATTTTTTTTTCAGAATCAGTATGTTTATTAGGTAAAATCAGCCCGTTTAGGAAATTTTAACAAATCTTTCTTGAAGGAAAATGAGTTTTGTCTTACTTCAGTTCACAACGGAAGTGCAAGGGGATTGCCTGTCCCGGCTCCAAGTGACATGGGGGATATAGATATATACTGCCTCAAAATATTTGTTTACACGTATGATGACCATGATCGTTATTTTATATTTGCTACCCCGAATAATTTGAGAATGATGAAGACAAATAAGCACTAACTGGGAGATGAGACTTTCAAAATAGTTTCTCTGCTATTTCATCAGCTATATAGGATTCATATCCTATACAAAATGAAGCTTCCTTCCAATGGTTTATATTCTCCTTCAGAGAAAGTCAGAGGAAGCATATAGCCGTGCTCTGATACAACTACATTGCATGGGTAATGAGATTGCTCCATCTATCATTTTATGGCGTCTGTAGAAGTATAAATTTGGTTTCATAGACTGTTTTTTAGATATTTTATGGCATTTACAAGTCATACATAAAAATTTAAGCTGTCACAATTCTGTTTTTTTACATGATTTTGTTAAGATATAATTTCATTCACATGCCATAACAAATAAAGCTTATAACTGTCAATTTCTTCATGGGGCTCAAAAGCCTGGCCACAGGGAAGTAAGCCTTCAAACTACTTTGTTGGTGTTGTTGTTGTTCTTGCGGCTGTTGTTGTTGTTGTTCTTGCTGTTGTTGTTTTTGCTGTGTTGTTCTTGTTGCTAGGGTAGGAAAGTTCTATGGAGAAGCCTCAAAAGGTCTAAAAAAGGTTTCGCATCGAATTAAAGTTACAGGAATTTTAGGACAGGATATTTATGATTTATTTATCAGAATAATATGCAAAACTGTGCAGGTCAAACAGTACAGAACAATCATTTCTAATAAAATGTAGTGTATTTATTTAAATTTTTGTTGGTGAAAGAACGCGTTATTTGACCTTAGATTTTCGGATGCATTGCAAATAAGCTGCAGGTCGGATGACGCCTTGTTCATCTATCCTCCCGACCAGTCAGTTCAAAAGCTTTTATGTCATCCATTTCCATTTTACTTAGTTACATTCACTGTCAGCAAAGTGAACAGGGTTCCTTCATTTCTTATGAAGTAGGTATCGTACGCTATGCTTTCCCATGGCGCGCCAGTCTTAAAAACAGACTTTTCCCCCGTGTGTGTGTCCATTCCCTTTCAACTTTGACTTTTCCATTGCTATTCCCATTTCCCGGACTTTAATCTTTCAAAAATCCTTACTAATTCATTGTACACAACTTTTAACTTTTCCGTTTCGCGAGCTTTTCACTTTTTTATTGTTTCCTACCGGTGCTGTGGGGGCCATTGTTTTCTGCGTTGTTGCTGTTTTTCCAGGAACTTTCACTAGATTCTAACGATGTTGCCATGGCTTGTTCTTCATAGTTTTACAAACTGGCAAAAGAGAAGATATTTGATCTGAGTCTCCCATATTTTTGCGCGACATACTAGGAAAACAGCCTCCAAGTCACGACCAAAATCACCAACCTAAATTATTACAAGTATATGATCATCAATATAGTTCCTTCGTCTTCACTAGTATTCTAAAGCCAAGGGGTCGGTTGCGCTGGTGCGTCTTCTTAAGCTAAACATTTCCTCTACAAATTTTTCTTCACTTTATTGCACCAGCTAATCCTTTGCCACCCCTTTGACTTTCTGCCAGAACAGGCGCCACCCAAGCACCCCATCTATAACCAGAGTGACCATTTATTTGAGATGTGAAAGAGGGACACCTGTATAAATTAAGAAGTACGTCTATGTTATACACAATAATATATATTATTATGCATAGCATAGACGTACTTGTTAGATTATAACATGCACATTATTTACATTTTAAATTTTCATTCTAATAATAATATCACAAATATCCTATCCAAAAATTCCTGTATCTTGAAGCATAACCTTAATATATTAGGGTTATGATTCAACTAGTGACATGCTGTCATATATAGCTGAAGTTTGGTCATCCCTCTGAATGAAATCTTTGATATTCAAAAGTCGTTGCACGAGAGAAAACCTAAGTTTGTTACCTCCATTAAGATTGTTATATTTTTTCGTTTGGTCTTTTTTTTTATTTTTTGTTTGCCTGTTTGTTAATATGTTTGTGGGAACTTTCGTAAAAGTTTTTAAACGTTTTTTTTCCTCGAAATTATAACAAAGTTTGGCCTCGTAACTGTTAAAAAAAAATTTGATTTTAGGCGAGAGAGAGAGAGAGAGCATTGCACCCATTTGTACAGGTGTGTGTGCGCGTGTGTCTGCGATTTTTTTTTTTCTGAGGGGGCGGCGTGGGAGCTGGAGCCCTACTGGTAGAGGATAGCTACGACCAAGAGTGATTCGAAATATCAAAATCCGCCAAGATTGACAAGAACACCGCATTTATCACAGGCAAAACATGGTTCTCTAGGTTCGGGGTATGAAGCGTGCATGCAGTTATCTTTGATAAGCCATGGCCTATCAGTATGCTAAACTTAGAAATAGCTATTTACTACCACTGATTTTCATCTCATCTAAATTTTTCGTATTAATATGGGAACTCAATGGATCCTTATTTTCATATAAGAGGAGGTTCTTTCACTCTCTGAGAAGAGGAAATGAACACAATGTCCAGGAAATTATCCGTCCGTATTTCCGCTTTGAATCGCGTCAATATGAAACGAGGTCAAGATGGAATTTATTGCCAGTAGACTGCGTTATACAAATAAAAAAAAAATGGATCCTAATTGATTTTTATCAATTAGAATTTCGGGAACTTGGAACCAAAGCTCTTACTCGTCGTGCATAATAATATTTCACCATATCAATATTGTCAACACATAACTCGGATTTGCTATATATATATATATATATATATATATATATATATATATATATATATATATATATATATATATATATGATGTGAAAGACGTGCCTCAGTAGTCAGCTGCATTGAAAATGCTTTCATACCATCCACTTAAAGAGTAGATTTACGTTTATTGTCATACACGTTTGTGATCACTTAACTCGACCATTTTTAAGAAACGAGCTTGTCATCGACGGAGTAATTTACAAACTTTTTCTTTCGAAAACGAGCTTGCTCTGGCAAGTCAAGCCTGCCTCGACCTCTTCATCAATAAAGGTAAATGAGAGTGAATGATCAACTCAGTTCTTCTTCAAGTTCGCGTGAATGCGAGCACACACACACACACACACACACAAACATTATATATATATATATATATATATATATATATATATATATATATATATATATATATATATATATATATATATATTTGTATCAGACAAGGTTGAGAGTGGGGAGTTAAAATTTGGTTTAATGGTGTCAATATTTTACGTGGTTTCCATGGAGAAGGATGACTACATTATCTTAGCACCAAAAGGCCAAGAATAGTAATATTTCTAGAAATTTATGAAGGAAATCACCAGAGGGCTTTCCAACCTGATACCATGACAAATATTTGGACAAATATCTCGGAAAGAAAGTATCACGGAATTTTGGAAAATCTTGAACCAGGCGATCAAAAACTCCTGTATTTTCATGGCCTCCCAAAGATATAAAAGATAACATTTCGCAAAGTCCTATCATATCACATGCGGTTTGTTTCTTGCATAAAATTTCCCAGTGGCTAGCGAGGGTCCTTTTGTGTGTGTGTGTGTACATTTCCTGGATCTCCTTCCCCCTCCCTTTATATTAAACATTCTGAAAAAAGTTTTTTATAACACGCAAAATTAACAAGATCTATAAGCTTGGATGTGTATTCCAAGCAAGGTATCTATAAGGATATTTTTGGCCAGTTGCTCGATCTGCAAACGTCCAAGGCTGCGAGGCTGCTAACATTTCCTTATCCTGAAATCGCAGTGCAATGAATATACCTCAGGGGAAAATGTATTTCCCAATTAGATGCAACTCCTCTTATCGAGTGATTTGCAACATTCTGTCATGTGCTTCGCCTTCATAAACCAAGTTGTGCTTCTTATAACATATTTGTAACAGTCTTCAGTTAATGGACTGGTGTGAGTAGTGTGTGGATTGACGAAAAGGTCAGATAAAAGTGCAACAAATATAAATGCAAGTTGGATAAATAAATCCTTCTCAGTATAATGGAGTAATAGCTGATGTTCTCTGAGAGACAATGCAATATTGACTGGGACTATGTGAATTGAAGCTGCAACAGATTCTAAAATTGTTTGAAAGCGCTGGCAAGACGAGAAACCTAAGTGTAAATATGAGGCCGGATATAAACCGAGATGTTGTAATGAATATTGATATATCTGGCTGAAAAATGGGAGCTGCAATTCTTATATGCATTGGAAGGTATTTTCATCGCACGAAGGAAGAATAAGATAAAAGGTTATTTCAAGTAATCAAAACAAAAATATAGCTGATTGTAGTCAAAAGATTAGGAAGAGACCATGCATGTCTAAAAAAAAAATGATCGCTGACCTATTTTCTCCGTAGTTCCCCACAGGACGAGTGGGTTGCTCACCCGCCTATCTATTTGGTAGCCCGAGTTTGCTCCCCGCTGCTGCCAATGCAGAACCAGTGGAATTTATTTCTGAGTAACCAATTGATTCCTAGCCATGTAAATAAAATCTAATCCTTTTGGTCAGCCCCAGGAGAGCTGTTTGTTAATCAGCCCAGTGGTCTGGTTAAACTAAGGTGTACTTAACTCCGACGTATGGAATGAAGTTTGAATGTATACCTGAAATTTAAGATAAACTGGCGACGCTCTCGAGATGAACAGTTATTGTAGAAATATATAAAGTAGAAGAACTGAGAGGGAGAAAAGTGCGGAAATTTATACGAGTAGTATAAAGTGTATAATTCCCAAATACGCGGAGGAGATGATAGCCCGGGAAACGTTGGATAGACGATACGAAATATAAGGTAGAAACTACGGTTGTGGGTATCTGATCGAGCGAAGGGTATAAGTGGCTGATGCCTTGTTTTCCCTCTCCTAATATATATATATAGATATATATATATATATATATATATATATATATATATATATATATATAATTTTATATGCAGTGGAAATATGTACCCCAACGCTTAGTATAGTTGGGACAGCCAATAGAAAATACAGATACGATTATAAGAAAAACCCACAGTTCATGAACTGCTAACGTTTGTGCGGTGCTGCTACTTCATAATTCACTTATATCGAACAAGGGATGGAATTCTTATAGCTTGTGGGGTGCTCTATATCCCCTCCATGAATTAAGTAGCATATATGGATTAGCAGGACTGAGCAAGGTTTAAGATTCTAAATACAGTACCATTCGTGAGGGTAGGTTGTTGATATTAGGACTTGAAATTAACGTCAGCCTCAACTTTTATTAAAACAAACTCACCCCAGACACGTATTTGTGTATGTGTGTGTATATGTATGTATATAATATATATATATATATATTATATATATATATATATATATATATACTATATATATATTTATATCTATATCTATATCTACATCTATATCTATATATATATATATATATATATATATATATATATATATATATATAATATATATATATATATATATATATATATATATATATACGTATATATGATATCAAGTTAATATATTCCGAATGTTGTGCAAAGCAAGAAAAAAATAAAAAAGAAGAAAATTAATCATTGTGTCACAAAGCAGTTAAAAATTTAAACCACGTCTGGCATCCCACTGCATTTTGATTATTTCGTAGGATGTAATAATTTTATTGTTAGAAAACGAAGGCATGTCGTTATCCGATGTTGGTTAAATAACAGGTCAAGGGTCAATGATTCAAGATAAAACAAATAAACTGTTTTTAAAAAGAATTCTATTCTCACAACGATCCAACATTAATTCATGACACAAAGACAGTTCCCAAAGACAGTTACCCTTTTCATCCTTTTTTATTTCGACACGTTAATCAGATAAGCATAACTCACTAGCAAAACATACCAAATGACAGACCGACATCAAGGTCTGTGTACTTGATATATTGCCCATAATTCCCTTACTGGAACATCAGTAGTCAACACTTGGTCAGGAGAAGGATTAATACTGAGACAATAATTCATTTCTATTAGAGAGGGAGGTGTGATCTACGCAGGTAAGTAGCTGACACTCGTCACAAACACACACACACACACACATATACATACACACAAACCCTACAATACATATATAATATATATATATATATCTAGATATATTATAGATATATAAATATATATTAGATATATATAATATAACGTATTATACATATATAGAACACATATATATATATAATATATATATGATATATATATATATATATATATATATATATATATATATATATATCTTAAAACCAAAAAATCACAGTAGATGCACGTGACTTCATAAATAAGCGAATACCACGGGAAATGATAGTCAGGAATCCAAGCGCTTTCGTCTTTATTCAGACATCGTCAAGTAGCTCCTTGACGATGTCTGAATAAAGACGAAAGCGCTTGGATTCCTGACTATCATTTCCCGTGGTATTCGCTTATATATATATATATATATATATATCTATATATATCTATATATATATATATATATATATATTATATATATATATGGATAGATAGATAGATAGCTAAGTTAAGGAGAATGTTAATCCTCCCATCACCTTTAAAGAGAGAATTCTCAGGGAGAATATTAATTTTCCCATCTCCTTCAAAGGGAGAATTCTCAAGGAAAATAGTATTCTTTTTTCTCCATCACCCTTAAGAGAGCATTCTCATTTTCATGGTTTCCAATTATAAATTCACCTTAGGAAACATTGTTAGGGAACAAGACAAAATCAGCAATCCTACAAAAATGGCACAAAACATACTAGAACTAAGATGAAGTAAAGTAAAGTAAAGTAGTTCTGCCTCAGAACTGACTATTATGATCTAGTGTCTAAGTAATAGTATTATTTTCCGTTTCTAAGAAATATTTTTAGCATTTACGATGAAAATGTGACTGCTATATTTTAATCCATTATTGGAGTGAAGTTTGTGAAATTCGAGCTTAAATTACGATAGTTGTCCAGTATCATAATATATATATGTATATATATATATATATATATATATATATATATATATATATATATATATATATATATATATATATATATATATATATATATATATATATATATATATATATATATATATATATATATATATAAGCGAATTACCACGGGAAATGATAGTCAGGAATCCAAGCGCTTTCGTCTTTATTCAGACATCGTCAAGGAGCTACTAAAGTACAATTGTAGAGGAAGGCCTCAGGTACAAACAAGATCAGGAATACCAGATGATTAATTATCAAAGGGAGGGTAAAAATTAAAAGGGATAATCCAGGATTATCGATATCACACGGTCACAAACTTAAACAGATTCTGACCCTAACCGAAATTACAAAGTATCTTTACAGTCCAAAACATGTAAAAACTGAATATATTAATTTTGTTGCTTATATTTATCTACAACTTTTTTCATTATGAAAGCATCAAGTTTAAATAAACCAAGACTTAAATTTAGAACATTTCTATTATTTGACTTCATAAAACAAGATTCAATGATATTCCTTTTAACTGTGTCATTACATGGGACTAAGGCTCTTGCTTGACTCCAGTTAATAGGATGGTCTAAATCTCTCATATGTACAAATAATGCATTCGATATTTGCCCAGTTCTCACAGAATATTGATGTTGCTTAAGACGCTGTGAAAGAGATTTCCCAGTCTGTCCGTAATAGATTTTATCACACTTTTTGCAAGGAATTTCATATATGCAGCCTGGAAGATCTTTAGGAGAATTTTTGATTACTAAACTCTTGACATTAATATTACGGAAAACAACATTTATGTTAAAAAGCTTTAAAATTCTAGGAATATCTAAAAACCTTTCATCATAAGGTAATTTTAGAATGTTATGCTTACTAAATTCAAGTTTGTCAATATTAGTTGATTTTCGAAAGACTGAAAATCAACTAATATTGCCTCTTTTGTTCATTACTACTCCAATCACCATCAAAATGTTAAATTCTCTGTTTTTTCTGGGATGTTCCTATGGGCTTTACGTGTCTGTAGCCCGCAGTTTATTGACGCTGAAATTAAAACTATTTATGATATTGCATTGAAACTTAAATACCCAAGGACTTTTGTAGATGTGGCATGGAAAAGAGCTAGAAAAACATTTTATTCAACTAATGACAAACTTGAATTTAGTAAGCATAACATTCTAAAATTACCTTATGATGAAAGGTTTTTAGATATTCCTAGAATTTTAAAGCTTTTTAACATAAATGTTGTTTTCAGTAATATTAATGTCAAGAGTTTAGTAATCAAAAATTCTCCTAAAGATCTTCCAGGCTGCATATATGAAATTCCTTGCAAAAAGTGTGATAAAATCTATTACGGACAGACTGGGAAATCTCTTTCACAGCGTC
>NC_087201.1:29981942-29989442 GCF_015104395.2 Macrobrachium nipponense | reverse complement strand
TTCTTTTTCTTCCATGTTACTTTCCACCTTCTCCTAACAATTTATTCGTAGTGTAACTGCTTTGAGGTTATCCTCCTGTTACACCTTTCAAATCTCCGGTAAAGTCCTGAATAACCTCATAGGTCCCAGTGCTTGTACTTTGGCCTAAATTCTATATTCACTTCAATTAAGGCAACCTCAAGCTACGGCGATATTGTTTCAAACATGGTATGTCTACATTCCAATCATGTTGTACAAAGCTTTGGCGTATTTGGGCGAGTTTTAACTACATTTGGTTATTGTTAAGGGTATCTTTAGGTGAGCATATCGTGAATGAGTTTGATGTTTATTTTTGTGAATAAATGCTTTGGGTTTTCTGCTACGGAAGTTCCTTATTGGACGAGTGGTTTTTGCTCTCGGATACTAATCCGGTGGTCCTAAGTTCGACTCTCGGTCTCGGCCAACGTGGAACCAGAGGAATTTATTTTTAGTGATATAAATTCATTTCTCGATACAATGGGGTTCGGATCACACAGTAAGCTGTAGGTCCCGTTGTTAGATGACCAATTGGTCCCTAGCCACGTTAAAATAGCTAATCCTTCGTGCCAGCCCTAGGAGAGTTGTTAGTGAGCTCAATGGTCTGGTAAAAATAAACAATACTTAATTTTCTGCTTTGGAGTTTAAGTTTCCGTAAAAATAAGTGTTCATCCAAATTCGCTCAAAATAGACAGAGGCCAAACAGCCCATTGTAATGACAGCTAGTCATTCCATTTATATACGTGTTGAATTAATGAAAGATTCATATATACACTTCCATGCATACAGATTATAACACATACTTACATAGCATACGCATAAAAGCACATACAAAGCACACATTATAGATAATATAGAATATTATATAATATAATATATATAATAATATATATATATATATGTGTGTGTGTGTGTGTGTGTGTGTGTGTGTGTGCGTGTGTGTGTGCATTATATATACATGTATATTTACATATAAAGAAATTACATTCCAAATGTGTCAGAAGGCTTCACTTGTTGAAATATGAACAACAGTTCACCAACGTGCATGTACTACAGCGAAAGAAAGAGACAACTGTCTCATTCTTACCTGTCACTCTACAAACATTATCCTCACTTGCACGCGAAGCATTCTAATCGTCAAAATATAAAACCTTTTTTTTCAATTTTATTTCCGAAGCGATTAAACTCGCACACCGAAAGGCTAACGAAACACCTATTCAGTTCCCCAGCTGAGTAGCGGTTGCGAGTCAAACTGGCAGTTGACAATCCTGGGCAAGTATCGAATATGATACGCTCACTTATGCATTCAGCAGCTGAAGTGCAAGGGGAAGCAGGCGGCCTAATTTAAATGTCGATTTGCATCTCCTCGTTTTCGTCTCGCCCGGCGATCAGCCGTTTCAATTCCGTTACGAGGTAGATTTATTCTGCACTGTGGCGGTGTCATGTTTTATGTTGATTGGGTGGCTAATGTTTTTTGTTCATTGTTTTTGACTGTTCTAAACACACACATACACACACACACACACACACACACACACACACACATATATATATATATATATATATATATATATATATATATATATATATATATATATATATATATATATATATATATATATATATATATATATATAGATATATATATATATATATATATATACACATATGTATCACTTCGAGGTACCTTTCTGTCTCCCAATTCTTAGATATTAATGACTTAGTTTTCCAGTAGTTCTCGTTACCCAATCTTCTATGCCCTTCTGTTATCACTATAAACTTCTGTATTATTTATTCTTCCATAATTCTTCTTTCTTCAATTCGAGAATTCTTTTCGATTCTTCTCTGCTGAAGGAGTTAACTACTTGTACTGTTAAATCAATTAAATGCTGTATAATTTATATCTTTATCCTTTCGCAAACATCTACCGATTCTTCAGCCAGTTACTGCAACTACTGTTCAATATCACTGCTGCTAAATAAAGCAACCTTTTCTTTTTTAGTTGTATTATTGCTCTTTTTTTTTTTTGCATTACTCACCAATTTCTGAGACAAACAATTGCGCCAATTATAATTATTTCTTCTTACGTGGATCAGGAGTACCATAGTATCTGGGGTAATTGTGTAAGCGGTATAATTTTAAATTGCAATTATTTTTCTTAAAGATACGTTGTTCATCAAACACATTACATTATATATATATTACATTAAATAATATATATATCTATATATATATATATATATATATATATAAGATATAATATATATATATATTTGTGTGTGCATGTATATGTATGTAAGTATGTGTATGTATGTAGTATGTATGTTGTATGTATGTATGTATGTATGTATGTATGTATGTAGAAAGGTAATATTAATTTTACAAAGCTTCCGCAATCGACTGCAACCCCCCCCCCCCCCCCCCCCCCCACCTTTATTTCGTGAATTACAACACTATTTTGGTAACGAAGTCTGGAAAATGGATACTTAAGAGTGTTTGAGGACAGCAAAGTATCCAAGACGAAATTAATGACCACTATTAGGAATAATAAATAATAAAAGTTTTATAACTAGGTGAAATCTGGGATTAGTGCAAATCTTTATGGGAGGGTTAGTAATTAAAGGAATGAAGAATTGCACGAGAGAGAGAGAGAGAGAGAGAGAGAGAGAGAGAGAGAGAGAGAGAGAGAGAGAGAGAGAGAGATTCACTTGTAGGATTTTCATGCTATTTAGTTCCTCTTTCGCTCTAAAAATAAATATTCCTTTTGATTAAACCTTAAGACAAAAGTGGATATTCCTTTCAGTGATTTTCTTTTCCATCTCTGGAACAAATTATATCATCGCTATTAACCCGTACAATATTTTCGCCCATTCCCTTTTTATATTTGCGAGTAGACAATGTTCGGGCCATAACTCCTTTCCTCCCAATAACCGTATTGTATTTCATAATTTGGAAACCGAAGGAAAATAGGACAGTATTTCAGCGGTGAGAATTTATGAAACGGAACGCAAGAAAGAAAGGGGGAAAAAGTTATTGCTTCCGCCGGCTTTTCTCACAATATAATTTGAGATGGGGCCAAGTTAAGCGACTAAAATAAAAAAAAAAAAATAAATAAAAAAAAATAAAAGTAAATAGATAAAATAAAAACGTTCGTCGTTTATTCCCTTGGGTTGTCGACAGGGCGAAGTTGGAATTTATTTCCATAAATGAAGGTTGGCCGCTAGGTGTATTATTGTTTATTGCTTTATGAAATATTTATAACACAGGGAGAAAAATGGATCTCTATTATGTTTATTTTGTACCTCATTCTTCGTATCCCCCTTTTCTCCACTTCGAATGTATATAAGATTCTGATGTGAAAGAAATCATTTCTATCAAATGTCTTATCTTTCTTTTTTAGATATTAATTCAGAAATGAAAAGATGCTTCGTGACATCCCATGACAATGAAAAAAGAAGAAATTGACAATTTGCAATTAAAAAGAAAGTATCACATTTTGCAATTGTTGAAATAATACTAAAGTGAGAGGACATTGTAGGATCCCACGTGGACCCCGCATACCTTCATCGCATTGGGCAGTTAATCTCCTTACAACAACTCTGCACCAACGCGTGGACACAAGAAACACAGCATACATCACACATCTTTTTTACATATATTTTATTATTGTCATGTTAAATGGAACGTCATCATCATACATATTATAATGTCAACAGTTCAGCCATATGTACCCTAACTTCAGTCATGTCTTGTGTATCATTCCATACGCATATTTCCATCTGTCAACGAACGGAAGTGAATGTTTGTGGCCTCTGTTTTCGTTTGCCTGGTGTCAGGTGCTACATTTCTGCTTGCAAGAGCTATTGACTTGTCTGTGTGTTGTCTGAATAAATCAGTAAGTTGCAGACTGAATCTTACTCATATCCTTCGCTAAAGTGGTGACCATGGAGATTAGCAATCCAGCCAACTCCGATTATGCCAGCTTCTTCAACGAGACCATCACTGCCGCCTCCATTCATGCCTCACAACCCAGAAGCTTGTTTCTTCAGGGCAGAAGCCATATCTTCAGATCAAAGAAAATCACCTCCTCAACACCCAAAGCAGATGCCGTCCTCAAATTCCTGCCGTACAACTTCTTTGGGCAAGTTGCAGGATGGTTCGCAGAACTTCAAACCCCCGTCACCTGCTAATTGCCTAGGACCAGCTGAGGTCATCTTTAGCATCCCACCCGCCCTAAGAGCCAAGAAATTCCTCAACTATGGGGGAGCATCTATTGGAGATGAGTGGCCATTGCACATCTACAAACAGTTGGGCTGGCTCATCACACTACCTGCCACAGACGGCCAACCTGAGTCATCCATAGGCCTTGTGAGAGAGGTACTGCTCACAAGACTACCCAGCCAAACAATATCAACTATGCCCAATGTCTCCACCATACCAATCAAAGAATTCCTGAAGTTGGTCGACACAGTGCACATGGCCCGCAAGATGGTGGAGCCCACATAGGCACCAACAGAAACAGCAACACAATACCGGACCTAGCAGTCAACCGACATGGAATCTGACAGTGATCCAGAGGGATCAGCCACCCCCATCCACAAAAGAAACTTTCCCAAGCATTTCATTAAGGGAAAGACCAGACATAAGAAAGATGAACCACCAGAGAGGATGTGCTACTTCCATATGAGATTTGGGAAGAAAGCCTGCAAATGTGTCAAAGGCTGCCTGTTTTGAAATAAAACATGGAAGAGGGTCACACCAACGACCCAGCCAGCTAAATATTAGTGGTGAGCAAACCAGTTGCCTCACAGGAGAGACTGCATCTGTCCACCACTGTCTTTCTTTGCTTCATAAGAGAAACTGCACCCGTCCACCACTGTCTTTCTTCCAGGTACAAATTTAGAGGCCCTATATGCTTCTTTATCAGGGATGAAAGGTCATACACAGAATTCCTCATCGACACCAAAGCATGCAGGTCTGAATGAACAACTCAGTCCCACTCCACCTACCAACCTCCACATATCCACCACCAGCGGAAAGTGGGATATAAATGTGTCATTCAGTGAGAAAGACTACAATTGGACCATCACAACAGATGTGACGATAGCTCTGTTGGGAGCAGACTTTTTAACAGCACACAAACTGTTACTGGACGTAACATCAAAACATCTGACCCCGAAAACAACTGAAATTATCTCATTAACAGCATACAGATGAACTGCAGCAGAGATGACAAATATGTCCCATCGCAGCCACTGCCCCACCATGGGAAATACAACAACTTCTTCAAGACTACTGTAAGGTCTGACAAAGACGACCTGCAGCACGACTTAACCAAACACAACATCCAGCACCACACAGAAACTGAGAGTGACCCCTGGTCCCCTCACTCTTCAGATGTTTAGCCCCAGAGACGCCCCAGTGATGGAGAATGTGGGAATATGCTAAAAAGCCCCCAAGCCATGGGCAATCCCCTTTACATAGTACCAAATTCCGACATGGTGCCAATGCAGAGACTACTGGAGATTAAATGTGATAACAAAGCCAGCTAGATACCCATTGTCGAGCATAGCAGATATAACCAACCCGGATGAACGGAGCTAAGACCTTCACCAAAATAGCCCTGCTGAAGGGGTACTTCCAAGTTCCAGAAGCAAAGGAAGATATAGAGAAGAACGTGCTCATCTCCGACCTTTGGCACCTACACATTCACCTACAGCTGTTTGGGCCTTTGCAACCCAAGGACAACCTTCCAAAGACTGATGGACAAATTGCTTGGCAACCTTCCATTCTGCATGGTCTAAATTGAAGATATCATTATATTTAGCCCCAACCCCAAGCAGCATCCTAAGACATCAAAAAGTACTACAAATACTCAAAGAAAACTGACTCATATCAAGGGAAGACAAATGAGAATGGGTAAAGGAAATGGAGGAATTCCTGGAACATCAAGTAAGCCCAGAGGGCATTAAACCCCCCTCAGAAAAAGTAAAAGTAATGACCAAATTCCCCAAACCAACAACAATTAAAGGAGTACAAGAATTTTCAGGACTAATCAACTATTAACATAGATTCATCCCTAACATTGCTTAAATCATGATCCAGATATATCAATGCTACAAGGAAAACATAAAAAGTTAAATTGGTCAGAATATCAAGACAATGCCTTTTTTTTAGCAAAACAAGTGTTAACTTCTGCGGCCACATTTTTTTTAGCAAAACAAGTGTTAACTTCTGCAACCACATTAATTTTTCATCTACCCCATAGTCTCTCACATTGAGAACAGACACACGTAACACAGGATGACCACTGTACTAGAACAGCATAGATGGTGGTCGTCTGTTAAGGTGGGAGTTGGAGACCAGAGTTACCATGGGTTTTATTAGTCCTAAGAACAACACAGCATGCAGGATTCAACACATCTTAGGCAGCAGTCCTATACAGCCAAGCATTAATATTACCAGCAAAGTTCTTTCAAGATAAAACAAGTCTAACATCCCCATCCACACCTGAAAAGCAGCAGAATGGATTATGCCAGCAAACACAACCTACCACATGACCAAAAAAGTTAATTCCCCAGAGAACTACAGAACACAAAATATGCGTTCATATGGTTAGATGCACATAGAGTCCCCTCTCCTTAGCGTGATTGGGACCAAAGCGTATCATCTATAGACGACACAAGTCTTACCAGATGACAGTAGGTGGCAGGATAATGTCATCTATTGTGTAAAGCCAGCATACATACCGAACACTGACCTACAACTATAGACTGGTCCAAGGGGAGCGGGGAGGGATTCCTGTGGGATCCCACTTGGCCTCCACACACCTTCATCGCACTGGCCAGCTCCTCACAACAAAAACTTCACGCCAACGTGTGAACAAGAAACACAGCATACTTCGCACATCAAATATACATGTATCTTCTTTGTTATTATTGTCATGTTAAATGTATCATTATCATCATATGCATTACAATGTCAGCATTTCAGCCATATGTACCTTTACTTCAGGCATGTCTTGTGTATCATTCCATATGTATATTTCCATCTGTCAGCAAAAACAAATGAATGTGTATGACCTCTGTTTTCGTTCGCCTATTGTCAGATGTTACTGTTTGTTTACTGAATAAATCAGTAACTTCTGGAATCTGACTCTTACCCTTCGGTACAACACTAATTGCTATCAAGTATCTTATCTCCTTTAACACATATCAAAAACTAAGATGTAATAAAAAATTAGATGTGATAAAAAGTGTGCCAGCATTACATGTAGATTGAAAATATATATATGATTGACTCTATTATTTTAGCAAAATATTATCTAGGACATAAACTCAATAAAAAAAGTTAAGTATATCTTAACTGAGCTGATTAACGGCTCTGCTAGGGCTGGCCCAAAGGATTAGCTTTTTATCTACATAGCTTAGAACCAATTGGTTACCTAGCGACAGGACCTACAGCTTATTGTGAGATTCGAACCAC
>NC_087201.1:29959442-29976942 GCF_015104395.2 Macrobrachium nipponense | reverse complement strand
GCATTGCGAGTTTGACCTGCGTGGATGGAAATTGGTAGTGGGTTGGGGGAAGCTGAATTGTGACTTCGTTGCAGCCATTAGATTGTGAACCTGGTATGAATTTTCGTTTTCTAAATAATAAACTCGTCGAATAAGGTGAATCGTAAAGCTATTAGTTCTTGACTAAGCTCTAATGTCTTTATAAAGATTATGGAGAAATACAAAGATTACGAGAGTCTAAACAATATACCGTAACTGCATCGAGCAGTTGAATATATTTCGTAATTTTACATTTCACCGCCAAGCACTTATCTTTCTCATACGATTACGTTGAACCGTTCGCTATTGGCGCAGTAACCTTTCAAGTGTTGGTTAAATGCAGCCGAAGATTTCATACGTGATAAAGAATTTGCAGTAATCCGTAGACAATAATCGTATTCGTTTCTGTTATTACATTGGAAACTGAGATCTTCACTATATCATGTCACTTGGTCTTTGTAAATGTTTAATACTTCAAGTAGAGGTTGGAATTAAATACGCTATTCAAGGGTATAAAAACATTATAACATTGCTGGTTTTACGCAATGGCATATGGCATGTCTTTACCTAAACTATACTCTGTTTTTTCCATCTGTCCATCCGCCAGTGGTGTTTAGTGCATGGTAACACTGCGTCCCAGGCTTTGAATAATATCCTATTTCGAATATTAACAGTGTAATTCGCATTCAGTAAATTATTAAAACACTTTTCAGTTGCAAATGTACACCCAGATATCCTTTTATTTATCTTAAACGTACACATACCGTAACTTTTTAAAGCCTGGAACGCAGTGTTACCATGCGACACCACCACAGGCAGATGGACAGATGGAAAAAAATAGAGTATAGTTAGCAGAATCTCAGTCAGTTCATCTGAAATAAGTTTCTTGTGTAATAATGAAATGGATTTACCACGAAATTGTTTTTACAGATACACACAATATGCACTAATTGTATATTGTCGTAATAATATGTATTCGTCCCTATTTGAAGATTCTTCTTGACTATTGAATTTTGTACAAGACCAACTATATATATATATTATATATATATATATATAATATTATATATATATATATATATATATATATATATGTGTGTGTGTGTGTGTGTGTGTGTGTCTGTGTCCTGTGTGCCTGTGTGTCGTGTGTGTGTGTTACAGGGTTTCACAGAATCCCTAGGTCAAATGTGAAATAACCAATTCGATTAGGAACATTTGGACCTAGAGAGCTAGTACTAAACACGGTGAAACTGTGATTCATCTACACTGTTCTGCCGTGTTTGGTACTAGTCCCTTGGGGGTCAAACGTGTTTTGCCATTTATAGTACTAGCCCTTGGGGGATTTGATCCCCCATGGGCTAGTACTAAAAATTTCTGACTCATATCGTGACCGAGCCTCGGTCTTTCGAGCGAGAGTCCAGAGTGTTAGCATTTCACCCGCACAAATCATAAAAGAAGTTGGAACATAAGAACTCCCTACCCGAGGTCCTTCCCGGGCAGTCGCCTAGCGTCTAACTACCAGCGAATTATATCCAAGTTCCCTACCAATTCGTAACCGCCCCTCCACCTTGAAATATGATGGAAATGAATACATGGGAAAGTATTTCACAGTATAAACTTATGATTCGCATCACGACCAAGCCCAGTTCGTTCAAGTGGACTTTTCACTTGAAAGACGGAGGTTCGGTTCCGTTGTGAGTCAGACATTCAATTCTGTGAAACACTATCCCATTGTGTACCTTTCCATCGTATCTCATGGTGGAGGGGTAGGTCGAATGAAATCTTAGCAATTCACTGTATATATATATATATATATATATATAATTATATATAAATATCAATATTATATTAAATATATATATATATTAATATCTATATATAGTTTGTCGTGGATACTTAAAAATGAGAAATGGCTGACCTTGAAAGCTTGTAAAATTTTTTGAATATATAACTGCTAGATACCAGAACAATTGTGTAAGTGTGTGATTAATATATATATATATATATATATATATATATATATATATATATATATATATATATATATATATATATACCAACCCAGAGACACATATATATATCATGGCTGCTCCGGGGGTCGCAAGTCCCATTTAGAATTAATTGCACGAATTCTGTCATCACATTTCTTTTCTATCCTTCCCGTTCCAGGGGTCTTTCGATTTCAGGTTGTCTTCCATCCGGGAATTCCATTCCATTCTCCTCCACTAGAAATTCCACGCCATCTTACCCTCCGCTCCCTCCTTCCCTCCCTCCCTTCATCTTTCTCCTCTCTCTCTCTATCTCTCTCTCTTTCAGCGTCTTTTTCCAGATATTCGAGGCAATTTCTTGACTGTCCTCCTCTTTCCTCTGTGCATTTAGTTATTTTTCAAGTGTCGTTTTGTTTATTTATTTTTTCATTAGTTTCTACATTTATTTATTTTTTATTAGTTTCTACATTTATTTATTAATGCCAAGTTTTCTCACAAGATTATTGTTTTGATGATGATAATTATAAAAAAAGAGCCAGTGAACCATATATAATTCAATAATCTATTCGTGCCCTAATATTTTTTGTGTGGAATTTCATTTTACCCTTTGACAATAGAAATCAATGAAGGTTTTTCAATCGCTAAACAGCGAACCACAAATTTAGTCGAGTACAATTAAAAAATCGTTAGTCCTTCTACCCTGAACGAAATCTAAGCATACCTAAGTTATTGTGAAGTACAATTTAAACAAATACCTATTCTTACCAAAATACTCTCTCCTTTTAAGTTATTTGTGAGCCCTACCCAAAGGGAATTCTGTTAAGGTATATTCCTTGAATATGGGAGATCAATAATGCTGAGAATACCTATAATTTTCTCTAGCATATATTCAGACCATGACTATGTTACGCATTGGATACGTAAGCAATGTACAACATACATAGGATATGACAAAAAGGGCATTCTCAGATATATCAGCTGACATTTTGAAACATTCTATTAGGATGAATATTTCAAAGCTTTAGAGTCGGATCGAAGTTCAATCATAAGAGGGACCCACTGAATTTTTCAGAAATATGGCCAGGACGCAACTGCCTCTTCCTGAGAACTATATATATGTCTGTTAATCCATAACCTGCAAGATGAATGTGACTGAATTTTCTATCATTCCTACTATTGTGCCCTGGTAGTTCCTCACTGGAAGAGAGGCTTGCATACCCTCATCCTATCAATCTGGCAGCCCGAGTTCGCTCCCCACTGCTGCCTGTGCGGAACCAGAGAAATTTATTTCTAGTGATTAGAAATTCATTTTTCGATATAGTGTTGCTCGGGACACAGCAACCTGTAGGTCTCGTTGTTTAAGTAACCAAGTGATGCCTAGGAGAGCTGTAAATCAGTTCAATGGCCTGGTTAAATTAAGTATTAAGATATGCTTAATTTAACCAGAAATTAAGTATTAAGATATGCTTAATTTCTGTTCTGGTTTTCTGTCTTGCGCTGGTGTTAGCTCAGTAGCAAAAGTAAAAATATAAGAGAAATACAATAATTGATAAGGAGGTTTATTTTTTAAAAAATATTGTATGAAAGATATCGGTTTGTGTTTGCTTACTCGGGGAGTAATCCTACAAACTACTTTGTTGTTATTTTTCTTGTTGGTGGGGTGGGAAAGGTCTATGGAGAGCCTAAAAAGGTGTAAAAAAAGGCGTTTGGCGTTCAGTTAAAGATACAGGAATTTTAGGATAGGACATTTATGATTTATTTATCAGAATTAAAATTTAAAAACACAAATAATGTGCATGTTAAACAGTACGGGAAAATTATTTATAATAAAATATAGCTTATTTACTTTAATTTTCGTTGGCGAAACAAAGCTCTATTTGACTGTATATTTTATCATGTTTTAATTTGCGTCAAAAGTTAGGAATATACTATTTACAACTTATGCATGAAGGGGAAAATCTTGCGTGCGTCTCGAGTAAGCTGGCGGTTGGATCACGCCTTGTTTATCAAGTGGTGTGAATATCACGAATTTCTCAATAAAGCTCAATTACTGCTGAAAAAATGTACTTCATTTCTTCAGATTCTTTGTGGCACTTCGAACATTACTTGTAAGTATAGAAGGCAGAGGAGGAGAAGGGGCATCAGACAACCGACCCCTTAATGTAGGGATAGGTGGAAAGAAGAAAAGGAACATTACTTGTATGCGTTCAAAGTAGTATTAGTGAAAAACAGTAAAGAGGCATTAGAGATAAAGACGTATAAATGTCATGCGGAGTGTTAATGAAAATCCAAACTTTAGATAAGCGAGGGTCGTAGATTGGATGAGACGCCTGTAACCAGCCCTGGAAAGGAGAATGACTTCGCGAAGAGCATGCATTATTATGAAAGCATTACAAGGATTGAAGAGTCAACCCTATATCTTGCAAGTTAAAGTTAGCAGTTTCAGTCCTCCACCAGACTATTGCCTACCATGGCGTCATTCATAGAAGCCTCAATATTTGCTTGCTCTTTGTCAGGGAGCGAATTCTGGCCCCCCGAGTTTGCAAGACCAGCATGCTAACCAACTGTACCAGCCGCTAAGCACCTAAATGGTAATACTGGTTCCTGAAAGGACAGTCTGTAAAAGCTACAGAAGAGACCATTCCAAGAACTGCTCCTTTTCCCTTCTACGTCTGATATTCCTGTAAATCCTAGGGGCCCGGTTTCTAGGAATCTCATTATACTATTCGGAATGTAAAAAGGAACAAGAAGGAAATCAGGCTTTGAAGCTTGGGGCTCAATTCAACGGCCTTTTCCAGACCTACGAGAAAATATTATATCAGAATAATTGAGATAAAGAATCAGATTCGTGGTTAAGAAGTCCAGCAAGATGGTTTGTGTACAGAAGTGACCGAGCAAGGGATGAGATGGGCAGAGATATTTAATAATCCACATAACAGATAAGAACTGAAGGAAACTAACCATCTCTTTCGCTTTAAATAAAGGGCATGAGATTCTGTGTGTTTTAGAATGTGAATGTCTACTGGTGACCAAAATATTCTGACAATAGAAGAAGTAAATAAAAAAATATATATAAAGTTTTGAGGAATTAGAAGAAATGTGTTGGAAACAGGTCGTAAATTAAAAGTCTTCCCAATACAAAAGATTACATTTAAAGTTAGGCAACGAAATTATGAGTGGTATGATAAGCAAATTCGAATGAATGAGGCCATCAAAACATTAATTTTTTTTTTTTTTTTCAAATATCTGAGTTGCCATGAATAGCACGAACTGAATGAAATGTTACCAAAAGACAAAAGGTTAAGAAAAAGCCAAGTTAGGAAAAGAAACGGATAATTTGCAACGCAGTCAGGAGAGGTTGTAAGGGTTGATATTGGACTGAAGAAAATGACGATAAAAGTTGAAAGCTGAAACGATAATTACTTACAGAGAAAGAAGCGAATAGAGAGAATAAGAGATGGAATGAAAGAAACAAGAAGCAACGACGACGAAGGCAGCGGAGTAACCTGGCAAAATTATGCGTTATTCTGCCTTAATATTTCATCCGAAATTACCCAGTGAAGGAGAAACGACGGTGGTCTCTAGCAGACCGTAAAATATTGATTTGAACAGAGGGGAATTACTCACCTCCCTCAATATAATATATATATATATATATATATATATATATATATATATATATATATATATATATATATATATATATATATGCGTGTGTGTGTGCATGTGTGCACACATATGGGGTATAGTTAAAGCAGAGTTAATGAGCATAACACGTCAATAACCATTATCCGGCCATCACTGGCAAATTTATCTCTGATGACCAATGGCCAAGAGCGAACCCATTCGTTCGTTTAAAAAGTGAAGGAATCCGAAATAAAGCTATTAAGATGATTAGGATGAGAGCGATGAGACGAGATTGAGACGAGGAAGGAGGAACCAGAGAGAGAGAGAGAGATAAGAACCTCATTCCATCCGTACCTTTTCGAAGCTGACTCACTCTATAGCCTCTGCCATTCTATATATCTCTCCCCTCTTACCTGGTGCAGTCCCTTTTTCCACTCAGTGACTCTCGCCTGGCCTTCTTCCTCGGCCCCTTCTCGTTGTGTTCATCTAATTGCCTTATCTTCGGTAGCCTGTAATCGGTATACCATCAGACGCTCCCTCCACCCCTGCTACTAGAGCTCTAGACTCTCCCTCCTCCGCTGTAGTTGGGGTTTGCTGCTCTTCCCCCGTCAGAAGGTAGCGTGTCTACCTCCTTGACAAAGCAGTCGACTTCTTGATAGTTTGGGAAGGGTCTGGTATATAGTTCCCCAACCTTTGGTATAGTTCCCTGACCTTTTCTTGTTTCTGTGGTTACGATAGCATCAAACTAGTGTTTCTTTAGTTTTCTGTAAAAGAAAAGTATTGAGATGGTTTTGTTTGTCTGTCCGTCCGCACTTTATCAGTCCTCACTTTTCTGTCCGCCCTCAGATCTTAAAAACTACTGAGGCTAGAGGGCTGCAAAGTGGTATGTTGATCATCCGCCCTTCGATCAACAAACATACCAAATTGCAGTCATCTGGCATCAGCAGTTTTTATAATTTAAGGTTAAAGTTAGCCTTAATCATACGTCTGGCAGCGCTATAGGTACCACAGCAACGCTGTCCACCACTGGGTGACAGAAAGTTTCATACGGCATTATAGGCTGTACAGAAAATTCGATTGTGCCGAAGAAACTACGTGTCATTTTTCACATGTTTTATTTTTGTTTATCCATTGGTCAGGTTCCTGTGAATTGTTTCTTTGTGTTCTTTTTGTAAATATTTATTATGCAATCTTTTGGTATACTACAGAACTTTACATTAGAAATGACTACCATCACAGCTGATCCGCGTCTGAGCTGGTAATAATTATTTGCATTCGTTTCTCACACCTGCCTTGCATCTCATCGAGTAATGAAAATGGATTCTGCTGGAATATGAATCCTACTGGAGACATTTCAATACATATCAGTAAGTGACGAACCAATTGATTTGACGCTGAAATCGTCAGAACACAATTCCTTTCGTTTGAATTCGATTAGCGAATTGTTCCACTGGTAATTTTCCTCATTCATCAGAGAGAAATTATTTAAAAGGTTCTCTTACTACGGGCTTGAATACCATTTTTTGCCAACTTGATTGTTCTATGAAAAATTTTCAGTGTCAACAAGAGAAGATTGCTCCTTCAAAAGAATCCAATCTTGGGTCAAAAGGCTTCAATGGAAGTCTAATTTTTCAATTTGCTCCAGAACAAGCTATGTCTAAGATCTGAGCGGTTCCCTTGAAAGCATACTTTTGAAATATTTCGTATCAATACTGATAATATTATTTTGGGCATTTTCTGCCTGGGAATTCTGGACGAATATTTTCTTTTCAGATAGTAGTAAAAATCATCCAATAGTTATAAGAAGGTTATGATTATTATCATTACTAAAGATATTCTCAGAAATATGTTAACTGAAATTGTAACCAACTATATCTCCTTAATTGGTGGATGAGTGAGTGCGTGCACTGTGGATTAAATCTACAAAGGTTACTGTTAGTTTTGAGAGAGAGAGAGAGAGAGAGAGAGAGAGAGAGAGAGAGAGAGAGAGAGAGAGAGGGTGAGGAGGGGGGCGGGGAGTTTCACAACCATATGGAAAGCTACTCTTTTGCCTTCTTCTGTTTTGTTTTTGTGATAAAGCTTTATATCTAACAAGACCATGGTTAACATGGCAAGCCGTGATCGCATACTCTCGTTTAAATACGTATTTGAAAACTGTATCGAAAAATAGCCAAGAATGTCGCTTGGAAAATAGTCTGGTAGATATTGGAATATAAACGTTGCTCTTCGCATTTTTAATGATTACTTTCACCGCGTCGAAAATTTTCCTTTAATTAAATAATTTTGTTCTAACATGATCCGTGAGCTTCGTTATATATGTATTGTGCTGGTTGGAATGAATATTTTCTATCTCAAGTCAGGTGAACTTATTTTTTTCCTGCTGTCTGTTTCCGTCGTAGGTTTGCTGACAATCTGTGTCCTCTATAAATAATGGGAAATCCTCAATATTATGTATTTGTTGCTTAGCAAAGGAGTAATTTTATCGTAAGATTTAGTCTTCAGAAAAATGCAGTTAATACGAATAGATACTGGTTGTAAAGGAAGTTAAAATATAAATTTCGCTCTTTAGTTTCTCGTAATATTTTAGCTACAGTAGTCATTTGAGAAGTTTATAGTCCTTCATATAAGTCTTTCGTATATTACATTTTCCACTGAATTTATTCGCCTTTGTCAACAAAATATGCGGAAGCACTAAGTAAATCCTCCCTTCCTCTTTTGCATTTACCAGAACAGGAATTCACCTTCAAAGGAATTTGGTATGGAAAACTTTCCAGGGCTGCTAGAAGACTTTGTAACCTGATATATATACTGTAGACTGAATTTTGGTGCATGCCTTTAAGCCAGCACGGTGCCTTGTGAACGTTTATACACACACACACACACAACAAAACACACTCACACACACACACACACACACACACACACACATATATATATATATATATATATATATATATATATATATATATATATATATATATACATATATATGAATGTCTTTTACTATAATACGACAGCAAAATATGAATATAAAAGGCCCATAAAATACTATTTGTACGTTGCAGCCACATATATTTCGAGCACTTCCTTCTGTGCTCCTGATCACTGGTAAAATATGGACATAAGATGTCTTACAAGAATATATAATATATATATATATATATATATATATATATATATATATATATATATATATATATATATATATATATATATATGTAGGTGTGGCAGTAAGTCTCTATTGGTGACAAAGGAAGGATGGGATTTAAACTATTCCCTGGTGTCTTCTGGCCCCATTAACTCCCGCCTAGGCGACTCGTCCGGTGGTCGGATGTTCCTGGACATCTGCTTGAGGGGCGGCCTAAGGAGTAACTCGTCCATGTCATCCGATTTCCAGTGTCCTCCTGACAGGTTCATATTGTTGGTTTGATTGATGATAGCAGATTCCAGCATCTTCCTTTTGTACAGACAGCTATATGATTTCCATCATTCTTTGGGTATGACATATGAGAAAACACTCACAAATAAGTGTAATATAAGTGTCCCGTGTCTGTTCGTCCCAAGATATGCACTTACTTGATAGATATTGTCATAATTAATATTTTTCTCCGAAAAGATAAAAAAAAGATTGGGAAAGAAATCTAAAAAAAATATTTGGCATCATATTACTATATTTCTTATAATATACCACTACAACCACTTCGAGAAAATACTTTAGACTTAAAAGAACAAGGAAATGGAAGCTAAATTCAAACCACTCGCATTGTGTGTTACAAAATACAAATAAAAAAAAGCAAAAAAGAATCATGCAGACAGAGAAGAAACAACTTAACAAGACATCAGGCGACGTTAGGGAGTTCAGAAGTGTTGCATCCAATTTGATAATAATTATATTCAAGTACTGTTAGATCATTTTCTTTTTGTACCTGTCCTATTATTATTGAAAATGCTTTATATTCTATAAAAGTTTTGCATATTTTGGAACGATTCCTGTTCGGGGCTGGGCAATCTGCTCCCGTTTCTGAAGCTGACTCCTCCCTCTGTGAGCATCAATGCGTACTGGCAACAGCCTCTTAGTAAACCCCACATAGATCCCCTGACTACATCTGGGGGCAGAGGTAGTAAATAAAGGACTGACTCCTGAGCTTGTCTTTAAAAACTTGAAGAGAGACCCAACTGTCCGGGGATTCTTCGGAATGAGCTTGAGGTTGAAGGCCGGGAAAATTTTTTTGAATGATGTTTGGAAATTTCTTTTTGAAAGAATCATCCTGTACATCTATCGTAGGAACAATGTAATATCGAGTAGGTGGCGCTACCTATCTTTTCCTTCGGCATACTGATTCAACACGTTTAATGAATGGTTCTGGTGGAAATCAGTGGTTCCTGAAATAATTAGAGCTGTTATGGCAATTTGATGACAGTAAAATCCCTGTGGAGGAGGGTAGAAACAGCATTTGATTTAGAAACGAATTAACGAGAGCCATGAAAATTCATACCCTGAATTGTAAACGTATCTTTACGATATATGCCAGTGTAGAATCTTGCTGAGTTCCTGGAAATCTGAACGTCCCAAAAATGGGAGCTTGCTGTTAGATTCGTTTCTCTTACTCGGGGAGTAAGCCTGCATACGACGTTGGCGTTGTTGTTGTTGTCCTTGTTGGGGGTTAGGAAAGGTCTATGGAAGAGCCTAAAAAGGTCTGAAGAAGGTGTTACGCGTTGAGTTATAGGTACAGTAATTTCAGGGTAGGATACTTATGATCTATAAATAGCGCCTCGGTGGCGTGGTCGGTATGGTGCTGGCGGCGCTAGTTCGATTCTCGGACTTTCCACTGAGGAGTGGAAAATGTGTATTTCTGGTGCTAGAAGTTCACTCTCGACATGTTTCGGAAGTCACGTAAAGTGGTTGGTCCCGTTGATGAATAACCACTGGTTCCATGCAATGTAAAAACACCATACAAACAAACAAACTTATGTTCTATTTACTAGAATGAAAATGTAAAATACAAATAATGTGCATGTTAAACAGTAGAGAAGAATTATTTCTAATAAAATGTAGCGTAATTATTTTAATATTCGTTGGTGAAACAAGGCTCCATTTGACCGTAGATTGTAGCGCGTTTTAATTTACGTTAAGTATATAATGTTTAGAACTGAAGCGTAAGGGGAAATTCTTACATGTATCCCGAGTAAGCTGGATGTAGGATCCCGCCTTGTTCTATCGTAAATTTTAAGTGAGGGCGTCGGATATTGACAAAGTTGACAGGAAGTGTCTGCATTAAAATCTCGTTTGAATAAGACAAACGTTTAGACTAACATATATTTTTTTTTATCTATCTGGGCGCTTTCTCTTACTGCTATTCCTTCGTCATGTGAAGATCCCAACCACCTATTTTTAAAGACGAAAAGAAGTAAAGGACGTGATTCATAACTCTATCATTTTCTAGCTTCTTCTCTCTCTCTCTCTCTCTCTCTCTCTCTCTCTCTCTCTCTCTCTCTCTTAGCATGCGCGCCGGCGTGAACGTACTATGTGCTAATTCATTAAATATGTGACGAAATCATCTTGTATCTCTTCGCACCCTCTTTATTTCCTATAGGGAGAGAGAGAGAGAGAGAGAGAGAGAGAGAGAGACAGAGACAGACAGACAGACAGACAGACAGACAGACAGAGAGAGAGGAAACAACATTCTCAGTATCATCCCTCAATATGGTCAGAAAACGACGTCTTCGACTAAGACGCTTTGAGTGTTCCGCCGTGGCTTTTCGCTCCTTGTCTTTTTTTTTTTTTTTTTTTTTTTTATTTTTGCGCCTGGCGCCATTATCATTATAGAGAGCAAAACATCTTCCTTTTCGCTTCTTCTCTCTCTTTGATCCCCGAACAAAAATCATCCCATTTTTTTTTTTTTTTACGTGGATCGCTATCTTTTTCCCAATTTATACCGACAGTCTTCTTCTTCCTTCCTTTCTTTCGTTCCTCCCCGGGAAGTCAGGAATCCAGTGGTATTGTTGTCTCTCGTCTAATCTAAATTCTTCCCTCGAGTTCTCTCTCTCTCTCTTTCTCTCTCATCTCTCTCTCATTCTCTCTCTCAGTTTAGTGAGGTATTCATAGAACTCGATTCGTGCATTTACTACGTCATGTTTTTCCATATAATCTTTTTTTGTTTTTTATACGAATGAATGAGTGAATCATTGATTTTTTTTATTCTCGTTACTCAGTTGTCTATAAAATACATTTTTTATAGGTACCAAATTATAATGCTTGTATTGTGCTACCGATTATATCTTCAGAGAAATTAAGCAACGGTGGTTCAGGTTGGTAAATGGATGGGTGAACAAAAGCAAGTTCGAAAAATGTAAACATTAGCTCGAAATGTCCCTCCTGTCTCCTGCCAGAAAGAAACTACAAAAAATCACACACACACACACACACACACACACTATATATATATATATATATATATATATATATATAATATATATATATATATATATATATATATATATATATATATGAAACTTCTGTGCATCATCAGTCTGTAAAAGAGCAAAGACACACATAAATAACATTCAATGATAAAAACAAAAGAACTCACAAATATTAAAATAGTCTTAAAATTAAAAGGATCAAAGTAAAAACAAACAAAGGTAAAGAGAGAGAGAACAACCCAAACACCAACCGTCCGTAATGTAGAGAGAAGATGTTTTTATCATTGAATGTTATTTATGTGTCTCCTTGCTCTTTTACTGACTGATGATGCACAGAAGTTTCATGTGCGAAACGTTTCGTTGATAATAAACTTGATTCCTTTTACTGTTGGTATCATGGACACCTTCTGAATCTCCTATATATTTATTTCACTGAGCCGCCATATATATATATATATATATATATATATATATATATAATAATATATATATATATATATATATATATATATATGTATGTATATACACACACAATACATACATATATATAATATGTCAACTCCACCATGTATTCACATACATCTAGAATGGATGTCATCCCAATACCACCGTGGTACCATAGTATATATTTAACTCAATATACAATCAGTATAACGGTCAAAAGTAAACTGGGATTTGCACTCGCAAACTACCTATCGATCGCAAACTACCTAGACAGCATTTGACTTAATGATACCTTCACCTTTCAATAGAAATACCGAGCAATTTATGACTGTGTTGTACATAATCCCGTGGAATACAAGCCCTGTAATTACGAGCAAAGTCTATGCTTCTCCGGCAGTACTTAAGGCCGAATATTATCAGTAGTGTCGAAATCAGTAACTGTGTATGACTGGGTGCATCAAGTCAACTACTGCTGCTTGAGATGATATTTATTCTTAATGTTTCCTCTTGACACACCTGCATATATATATATATATATATTAATATATATAACATAATTATATAATATATATATATTATATTATATTATATATTATTATATAGTGATTTTTTTATCCCCACAAGTCTCATAATCCTTTGCAAGTGGAACTCCAGCATTCTTCGAGAAAGCCTTCCATGAATCTTCAATGTTGAGGACGTTCTCAGGTTTCAGGGGATGGGGAGGAGAGCCGGGTGGGGTTTTGGGGGGCCAGGGGCGAGGTATGGTTAGGGGAGGCATAGGAATTGGTGGTGAGTTGTGGTGTGTGTGTGTGGGTGGGTGGGGGGGACTGATCTGCATCAGGTGTGCCACCTCGCACTTGGGAGACGCAATGTGCATTCACAACGATGTCTACCGAGACGGTGTTTACATAATTTGGGGGTATCTATTCTTTTTTTTTTCTTTTTTTGTAATTGTCCTGCAATCTCATAGTCGTGCCTAGTTATTTTTATTATTATTATTATTATTATTATTATTATTTTATTATTATTATTATTATTATTATTATTATTGTACTAGAAAATGTGATTTAAGATAAACATTCATTTTCCTGTGGTTTATGATAATAATAATAATAATAATAATATAATTAATTAATTATTATAAATTATTATTATTATTATTATTATTATTATTATTATTATATTTTACTAAAACTTTGATCTAAGACGATCAATCATTTTACTATAGTTTATTATTATCACTATTGGGTAGCAATCTCAATTACGAGAGCACAAGTAATGTTTTATAATGTCCACAATAATATGCTGATGAAGCCCGTAGTAAAATTCTATAAAACAATGTAAAAGCTTTCGAACCCTACCCTGGTTCATCTCAGCAAAGTGAACATTATGAATTTAAAAATCTTTCGAAGTAAACTTCCTGAATAGGACAATTATTCCACTATGACGAACGCAAATGAAGGAAGCGCTCACAGCCCAACTAGGTGATTCCGTTGTTGTTCGAATTCCTGCTGGTTATTCTGCTGGAACGTCTTGTTGGCTGTGATGATGCTGCACGGCGTTCCCTTGGCGATGCGGCCGCAACAATGCTGGACATCACGTCCCCCGTGCTGTAATCTGTCTGAGGGAAGGAGAGCAGAAAGAGGGGGCAGCATCAGGCGGAGAAAAAACAGAGCTTGTCTTAAGATTAAAATTTTTAACAAAGTTTTTTTAAGAATGCAATAATTGACTAATGGGTCTTCCCCAACGAACGACGTTGTTACCGTAAAATGCTTGTCCTAAGTTTATGGCGGCACCTTCCACTAGTCTTCTTGTTTGGACATTGTTATTTTTAAAAATTATGTTAGATCCATCCCAATTCGGTCTATGGTTGTTCTTAAAAGCATTTAATCCCAACCTCGACAAATTATGTAATTACGTTAACAGTAGCCAGAAAGATACCAAAATGAGTTTTCAAATACCCACAAACACCATTAGCCTAAACTAATCAGAAACAACAATAACGATAAGAATACTATCATTCCGGGAGTATACGAAATCCCCTGTCATGACTGCAAGGAAAAATATTTTGGGGAAAGTGAGAGGATTACCGACCCGATTAAAGGAACACAAACGAGCATATGCACTTCATGCACAGAACAATGCAATAGTCTCCCATGCTTTTAAGAACAACCATAGACCGAATTGGGATGGATCTAACATAATTTTTAAAAATAACAATGTCCAAACAAGAAGACTAGTGGAAGGTGCCGCCATAAACTTAGGACAAGCTTTTTACGGTAACAAGTCGTTCGTTGGGGAAGACCCATTAGTCAATTATTGCATTCTTAAAAACTTTGTTAAAAATTTTTAATCTTAAGACAAGCTCTGTTTTTTCTCCGCCTGATGCTGCCCCCTCTTCTGCTCTCCTCCCTCAGACAGATTACAGCACGGGGGACGTGATTGTCCAGCATTGTTGCGGCCGCCATCGCCAAGGGAACGCCGTGCAGCTCATCACAGCCAACAAGACGTTCCAGCAGAATCCAACCAGCAGGAATTCGAACAACAACGGAATCACCTAGTTTGGGCTGTTGAGCGCTTCCTTCATTTGCGTTCGTCATAGTGGAATAATTGTCCTATTCAGAAGTTTACTTCGAAAGATTTTTAAATTCATAATGTTCACTTTGCTGAGGATGAACCTGGTGCAGGGTTCGAAAGCTATTATCATTAAACACTTTATATACTTCACATGCGATATTATTGTTTTGGACCTGCAATCATTGTTATCATTTTCGACACTGAAAATTGTGCCCATTATTATTATTATTATTATTATTATTATTATATGTTTTACTAAAACTTTGATCTAAGACGATCAATCATTTTTACTATAGTTTATTTTTATTATCACTATTGGTAGCAATCTCAATTACGAGAGCACAAGTAATGTTTTATAATGTCCACAATAATATGCTGATGGAAGCCGTAGTAAAATTCTATAAAACAATGTAAAAGCTTTCGAACCCTACCTGGGTTCATCTTTCAGGGTAGGGTTCGAAAGCTTTTACATAGTTTTATAAAATTTTTACTACTGCCTCCATTAGTATATTATTGTTGACCTTAAAGAATATTATTATTATTATTATTATTTTTTTTTTTTTTATTTATTTATTTATTTTTTTTTTTTACTCTATCACAGTCCTCCAATTCGACTGGGTGGTATTTATAGTGTGGGGTTCCGGGTTGCATCCTGCCTCCTTAGGAGTCCATCACTTTTCTTACTATGTGTGCCGTTTCTAGGATCACACTCTTCTGCATGAGTCCTGGAGCTACTTCAGCCTCTAGTTTTTTCTAGATTCCTTTTCAGGGATCTTGGGATCGTGCCTAGTGCTCCTATGATTATGGGTACGATTTCCACTGGCATATCCCATATCCTTCCTTACTTTCTATTTTCAGATCTTGATACTTATCCATTTTTTCCCTCTCTTTCTCTTTCAACTCTGGTGTCCCATGGTATTGCGACATCAATGAGTGATACTTTCTTCTTGACGTTTGTCAATCAGTCACGTCCGGTCTGTTTGCACGTATCACCCCTATTCCGTTCTGATACATAGTCTCAGAGGATCGTTTGGCGTGATCGTTTTCTATCACTCCCTCAGGTTGGTGCTCGTACCACTTATTACTGCAAGGTAGCTGATGTTTCTTGCACAGGCTCCAGTGGAGGGCTTTTGCCACTGAATCATGCCTCCTTTTGTACTGGTTCTGTGCAAGTGCCGAGCATTCACTTGCTATGTGGTTTATGGTTTCATTTTTCATATTGCACTTCCTACATATGGGAGAGATGTTATTTCCGTCTATCGTTCTTTGAACATATCTGGTTCTTAGGGCCTGATCTTGTGCCGCTGTTATCATTCCTTCAGTTTCCTTCTTTAGCTCTCCCCTCTGTAGCCATTGCCAATTGTCATCGCTGGCTAGTTCTTTAGTCTGTCTCATGTATTGTCCGTGCATTGGTTTGTTGTGCCAGTCCTCGTGCTGTCTGTCTTTCTCCTGTCTCTGTATATTTCTGGGTCTTCGTCTACTTTTATTAGTCCTTCTTCCCATGCACTCTTTAGCCACTAGTCTTCACTGGTTTTCAGATATTGCCCCAGTGCTCTGTTCTCAATGTTGACGCAGTCCTCTATACTTAGTAGTCCTCTCCCTCCTTCCTTTCGTGTTATGTATAGTCTGTCCGTATTTGCTCTGGGTGTAGTGCTTTTGTGTATTGTCATATGTTTCCTGGTTTTCTGATCTATGGTGTGGAGTTCTGCCTTCGTCCATTCAACTATTCCTGCGCTGTATCTGATTACTGGCACTGCCCATGTGTTTATGGCTTTTATCATATTTCCGGCGTTGAGTTTTGACTTGAGTATCGCCTTGAGTCTCTGCATATATTCTTTCCTGATCGTGTCCTTCATCTCTTGGTGTTTTATATCCCCTCCTTCCATTATTCCCAGGTATTTGTATCCTGTCTCATCTTATGTGTTTGATGTTGCTCCCATCTGGTAGCTTTATCCCTTCAGTTCTCGTTACTTTGCCTTTTTGTATGTTGACTAAGGCGCATTTTCTATTCCAAACTCCATCCTGATGTCACCAGATACAATCCTTAACAGTCTGGATTAGGGTATCTATTTCCTTGATGCTCTTACAAATACAGCTTGATGTCGTCCATGAACATCAGATGGTTGATTCTGTTGCCTCTTTTCTTGAGTTGGTACCCGGCATCCATCTTCTGTAGTACTTTTGTCATGGGAATCATGGCTACTACGAAGAGTAGTGGGGACATTATTATTATTATTATTATTATTATTATTATTATTATTATTATTATTATTATTATTATTATTATTTCTCTTAACTGAAAATGTGACCTGAGATGGTCAGTCATGTTGCAAGTAAATGCAGCCCCATCAGTGTGATTGTGGAATTAATCGGTCGCAAAAAAGTGTAAAGGAAAATAAATAATTGTAGCATTTCCAGTGTCA
>NC_087201.1:29938062-29956442 GCF_015104395.2 Macrobrachium nipponense | reverse complement strand
ACCATAATAAGCTACATGTTAAAAGAACAAAAGAATAGCCCCCGAGTACAAGCTGTTAATACTCCTTTCTCGCCACGTCTCAAAGTATTTAAGAGACACACTCTAGTACGAGACAGTGCCAAATACCTCCCGTCTTTTCCGAAGAATGTCGTAATAGCTCCCATACCACGAGACCTATTTTTGGTAGGCTTCTCAGGTACGGTGTTGCTAACAGACCCACGTGGGACTTACGGTAAGGGGTGGAAAACTTTTTTTGTTGAGGAATTCTTCTAATTTTAAGGTATGTCTCGACCGTAAACGGTAACTCCTACCTCTACAGTTCCTCGTTGGACGAGTCGGTTACATGCTCGACTTACCGACTCAGGGTCCTGGTTCGATTTGTTTCTGGTGATAGAGATTCATTTATCGCTGTGGTCCGGATACCACAATAAGCTGTAGGTCCCGTTGCTAAGTAACCAGTTGGTTCCTGGGCATGTAAAAACATCTAATCCTTAGGGACAGCCCTAGGAGAGCAATTAAATCAGCTTAGTGGTCTGGTTAAACTAAGATATACTTAACTTTTTACAGAAACAAAGTACAGACATAGGATGATAAATTGGTGCTGCAGAAACTGTCGGTATTAAAACCTATCATAGATACAAATACATAAGTTGCTACTAAAGACTCTTTGATTAGCTGGAGTTATATATTTGCCCTCGGCATCTGATGCCCTGGAAATGTAAGGGATTAAGTAATATTTTATCACAATTGCCTTAATTTGGTCAATATATTATCATAATTACCAACGTGAACGCCATCCTCGTGTTATTATCAACCCGACAATTGAAATCTCTCATCAATCTAGCGACTTAGCAGAATGAATAATTCTGGCGTTAAATAATTACCTCGCTTAAAATAACGTTTCCTGTGTTATCGTTATCCCTATTCATAACTAACTTCCGGATTACGAAAGATTTCCTTTTCATATTATCATTTAATTTCCTTTAAAAAAAAAAATTCGTTGTACTGAAATATTATCATTTAATTTCCTTAATTTTTTGTCGTACTTCGATAAATTCTACGAAAAAAAATTATATTAAAGAAGACACACCGCCAGAATACTTCAGATACTACAAAGGTTAAACAGGTAACAGAGAGTCAGAAAATACGATGCGAAGAGAAAAAAAAACAGACAGGCAAGTAGCCTCCTGCACGGTTAAGGCTGAAATCATATATTAATATTATATATATATATATACTATATATTATATATATATATAGTATATATATATAATATATATATATATATATTATATAGTATATATAATATAATATATATACTTATATATATATATATAATATAAATAATATATATATATGGGTGTGTGTGTGCAAATGAGAATCGTGTTTCGCTGAATACGAAATGTAGCTAGACAAGTTCTGAGAGAACAGAAAAAAAAAATCCCTGGAATAAATGGGATAACGGATGACGCTCAGCCATTTGTCATGATACTACAATGTTAAGAAATATTAATAAATGTACAGAATACGAAAAAGGGGGATATTAGATTGACAGCAGAATGGAGATTGCTGATATGAATTTAATTAATTTTGCGGAAAGTATTGATGGCAGTGAACAACTCATATGAAATGAGACTACTGGGAGGCTTTGGTAGAAGGTGATGGTGCAAACGAGTGGCTGACCAATGTGTGTAAGGTTGTCTGACTAGAAGAACGATTCCAATGATTGGGACGTTTTCTGTATTAGAGGAAAAGTAATGGAGAAGGCTGAATGAAGTATGAGTGGCTTAGTAAGGCGTTTGGTATAAAAACAAGGCGTGATCGAACCTGCAGCTTACTTTGGATCCGTGCAAGATTTTCCCCTCATGTATAAATTGTAAACATTATGTTTCTAACTTAACGCAATTAAAAATTGCTAAAATCTACGGTCAAACAGAGCCTTGTTTCACCAACGAAAATTAAAATAAGTACGCTACATTTTATTAGAGAAAATTTTTCTGTACTGTATAACAAGTAGATTATTGATTTTTTTTATATTTTTATTCTAATAAATAAACCATAAATATCCTACCCCAAAATTCATGAATATTTAACACAACGCGAAACACCTTTTTCAGACCATTTTAGGCTTTTCCAAATGGATTTCCTACCCCTAACGAGAACAACAACAACAACAACAATAACAGAGTAGTTTGTAGACTCACTCCTCGAGTAAGCAAAAAAATTGTAAAGACATTATGAGTAAATGTAGAATAAATGGATTTATAGGAAGTCATAGTTATTCGTGAAATTGGTGCAATACGGAGAATGATAAGTGAATGAACGTATAGCTTTTTCGAAAATGTGTGAGTTAGAGTGATTTGTGCAAAGTCACAATTTATTTCTGAGGAAGGTGTATTAATTTTCCATAGGAAAATGATTCTTGATTGAAGATTGGGGTGGACTGCATTTTTGCTCGATATTCTCTCGACTGGATATACTAATAAAACGAAAACCTAAAATGACGCATGAAAGTGTTTTATAATGTTTACGAATGAGAAAGATGTGAAAAGACTGTTTGCGACTAAAACAATCGAGTAAATCTGAACACACCAAGAACACTATAGATGAATATGGTCGATTCGTATAGATATTCAGCGTAAAGGGTAACTCGTGAGATAACCTCCAGCTTATTCAGGGCGTGTGCTAAAATGTATGGACAAAAAGAGCGTTTTTTTACCAACGAAAATTAAATACGCAATATTTTATTAAAAATAATAGCTCTGTACGTTTAACATGCACATAATTTATTTTTTACATTTTCATAACTATGTTATCCTAAAATTCCTGTATCTTTAACTCAACGCAAAACACCTTTCTCAGATCTTTTTAAGCTTTTCCGTAGGGCTTTCCTACCACCCACCCCCGCCCTCTACAACAACAAAGTAGTTTGTAGTCTTACTCCCCGAGTAAGCGAAAGCATTAGATTACACAGCAGCCAAAGAAAAGGACCACAGAGATCTGAGGAAGTTTAGTCAGAAAAACAGGAAAAGAACAAGAGATTGGTGAGCGAAGAGCTTACTTTCAGCTCATCCATAACCTTATGGTTTCGTAATGTTTAGCGTAAACGAGTGCGTAAAAATAACATCAGTTAAATGCCAAGTTCTGCGTATCAAGTCAAATGGTTTCCATCTTCCATCATTCACTGGACATTCGCAACTCGGCGTCCGTTTTCTCTAATTTCTTATTCTCCAATACCATTCTCAAGTTTCACACATCAATCAACCATTTCTTTAGAGACGGGACTCCCTTCTGTCCAATCCATCTTGTCCCCTGTCCAGTTTCTCCCTCTTTTTACTAAGGTTACAAAATTGCCTATAGGGATAGCCCTTGGCATATCTATTTTCCCATATGTCTCCTTGGCATAGGTATGGCATGGCAAAGCAATTATTAATTTGCCATGTCAAGGGTTTATCTCCTTTGCTGCTCCTGTCATCATACTAATCGATTCGGTTTTCTTTATCATCAAAACCAAATGCGTCTTCGTCAACCAACCCTTTCTTGAAATCTAGTCGATATTGTAGATCATGCAACGTTTTGCAGCGAGAGTATAACAACAAACTACGCAAAATTGTAACACTAATATTTCCAGTAACCGATTACAACAAAAATAAAGTTATGGAACAGTATGATGATCCATGTACATTAGGCGTGAAATTAGTTTGAAAGACAAAATATACTTGTTTTAGACATTTTCCAGGTTCATTTTGCTCTCTATTTCCCCATCATCTGTTTTTTTTCGTACATTTTAATATATCAAGTTTTGAGTCCACAGCAAACCTTCACAGTGAAGTTGTCAGCCTCAAGACCTCTCCACTCTGGTGGCGACCCATCACAGTCGATGAACTACCAAGTGCATCACCCGTTGCTAAGGTCAGCAAAGGAGCAATAGTTTCCTCACAAAACTGGTTCAAGTCGTTGCGTCCTGTGGCTTCAATTTCGGGCATCTCAAACATGCATGTATATATATATATTATATATATATATATATATATATATAATATATATATATATATTATATATATATATAGATAAATATATATAAATATCTAATGATGTATGTATGATATGTTTATATATATATATATATATATATATATATATATATATATATATATATATATATTATAATATATATATATATAATATAATAATATATATATATGTATGTGTGTGCATGTATGTGAGTGTG
Organism: Macrobrachium nipponense; assembly: GCF_015104395.2. Taxonomy (NCBI): domain Eukaryota; kingdom Metazoa; phylum Arthropoda; class Malacostraca; order Decapoda; family Palaemonidae; genus Macrobrachium; species Macrobrachium nipponense. The sequence continues at coordinate 29,952,211 of NC_087201.1, read as the reverse complement.
TGTGTGTGTGTTTTTTGTATCATATGCATCATTGTTGGCCTTTGACAAGAGATTCAGATAAATAAAAAGAAGAAAAAAAAAATATCTACCCCATTCACAATTACTGGTTAAGTCTCGGTTTAAACCTGTATAGAAAGCTTTCATAGAACAAACAGCCTCATACATCTCTAAAAACGTTAATTAAAACACTTTGACTCAATCCCTCTACCAAAGACAAAGAACAAAAACAAACACACACACACACACTAACATACTTGCAAAAAGTTAGCCACTCACCTCTGCATACAGACACATTTTCGCCTTTCTTACTCTACGTCAAATACTTGATTTAACTTCGGCAGCGTTCACTTTTCAGTTTCATAAAGATTCCTGCAGTTACAACTTACTATTTGTTAATGTGATATGTAATAGTACAAACGATGGACGGATAGGTCCCTTAACATTTACCAAAGGCTGTCTCTGCTCAAGGGATCCAAAATCAGTTTGCTGTCACACCGTTGGATTTAATCGCATTTATTTGTAAGTATATTGGACTGAATGCATTTTTCTATAAAGTAAAACTGTTGTGCTTGCTTTGTCTGTCCGTCCACAGATCTAAAAAAAACTACTGGGGCTAGAGGGCTGCAAATTGATATTTTGATCATCCACCCTCCAATCATCAAACATACCAAATAACATCCCTCTAGCGTCAGTAGTTTTTTTTTTATCTAAGGTTAAAGTTAGCCATGGATCGTGCATCTGGCAGTAATTTCCGAAGCCATGGGACGTAACCTCACTCTACCGCATCTGGTGAGCAACTGGAGAGCTGCCGGCCATAGTTGATGGTTTTATGCAGCATTATACGTCGTGCAGAAAATTCGATTTTAATGTTATTGTTAGCGGGCAAAAAAATCCTGTCCCTCTCATCACTTATACATCAGTTTCCTGCTTGGTGCTGGATGTTCATTGCTGCGTTGATAATAGCGGATTTCCCTCACTTTGCGTGTTAACGAAACATGTGGTTAGTGGTGCCCCCACAGTATCAAGTTAGCCACGGTGCAGTCCGTTGTAGGACGAGTGCGCGATCATTCATTCATATGATCAAACTCACACGAACACATAAACCTTGCGCACAAACATATATATAGATATATATATATATATATATATATATATATATATATATATATATATATATATATATATATATATATATATACTACTACTACATACATTCTATATCTATACTATCATCTCTTATCTATCTTATATCTATATCGATCTATCTATCTATCATCCTATTATATCATCTATCACTATTATTATATAAATTATATATATATATATATATATATATATATATATATCTATATATATATATATATATATATATAGATATATATAATTAATATATATAATTATAATTATAATATATATATAATATATATATATATATATATATATATATTATATAGATTATATATATTATATTATATATATATATAATATATATATATATATATATATATATTATAAAATTTTGACTTGAATATAGAATAAACTGTAGCCGTTTCAATACGCAATCATCAGTCTTATGGGGTAATTCTCGAAGAAAATCAAGGCTCGTCCCTTCACCTAGAACACTTAGCGTGACATTACCTGAAACTAGAACCAGCGACCACGATTGTTGTTGGTCAATTAGTAATCTCGCCTTTAACATCTCGACCGAGAGTTTGAGTTGAATAATCTACTCGTCTTCCAGCCGACATGAATAACTCTTGTCACCTTGATCTCTAATTTAATTTTGACAAGATCGCGGTATTAATGGAGCCTTTGTCTTAGAGATGTATCTCCCTTGGTATCATACAAGTTGAGATAGGCGAAGAAGCATTGAAGGGAAATTATTTGTAAAGTCGTATAATTTCAGTCATCTTAAAACAAATACTCTCACCTATAGGAGCAAAGTATAGTTTAATCAGACCGCTGAGCTGATTAACAGCACTCCTAGGGATGACCCGTAGGATTAGATTTTATTTGTCGTGGATAGGAACCAATTGGTTACTTACCAACGGGACTTACAGTTTATTGTGGGATCCGAACCACATTATATGGAGAAATGAATTTCAAATCACCAGAAATAAATTCGTCTGATTCCGCACTGGACGGTAGAGGGGAGCGAACTCGGGCTACTAGGAGGTTGATAGGCGAGCCCGGAACCCACTCGTCCAGTGAGGAACTTACTTCCAGGAGCAGCAGATTTATTGCTATGCAAGAGAGAGTATTCCAACTATTCCTATATTAAATCAAGACAAGGAGGAAATGAAGAGAACACAATGAGGAAAATTTTAATTTTTTACTAAATAAAATTAAAAAAAATTTTGATAGCTTTATGAACTACGTGCTATTGTCTCCTTTGACGAAATTAACTAAATTCTTGCCTGTAAACAAATGCCAGAAAGTAACATGTTCCAAAATAGAGAGAATAGATTGGCCTGAAGTCCAAAGGAAAGCATAATAATCGCTTTGCATCCTTCAGGCTTGTGGCGTAATGGAAATTGCATATTAGATTTGCATAAGTGTATGTGCAACTGATTCAGAAGGCAGGTGACTCGAAAGCAGCTTCGGAATGTACAGGAACTGGATGCCGATGGAGATGGCATAATGCCAAGTATCAATGTATATGTAGATATATAATATATATATATATAACCTAGTATATAAATATATATATATATATATATTTATATATATGTATATATATATAAGTCATATAACATTTCCGTGATTCATATACATATATCGAGCTACAATGTCCTTTAATATCTAATTCCCCTTCGGTTAAGCATATATGAAAATATATTAATTCCGAGGTAGAGCGAATTAGATATTAAAGGACATTGTAGCTCGATATATATATATATATAGTATATATATATATATATATATATATATATATATATATATATATATATGTATATATATCAGTATTGAATCCCAAAACCACGGATTTTACGTGAGCGTCCTCTGCTTGATATGATATTAATGTTAAATATGCGAATATTTTCATTTTTGTTAATTCTTTTTTTTTTCAAATTTAACGAGCAACATTTCCTGAAGATTATCTGTACCGAGCTCAAATATCTTCTTCTAAACCGTCTGTTGTAAAAGTGGCTTCTCCCAAAGAGTTGAAATAGGAGAATCACCAAATGTAGCTGTCTCGGTGACACCAGGAGGTTAGATATTAGTAGATTAATTAACTGAGGTAATCACGTAGTCAGAACGGTAGTGCTATTGATACTAGCCCCATGGCGATAAGCGATGACATTGTTATCATTAATTGTTGTAGCTTTGAAAACAACAACAATGTTTTGAAAGGTGGTACTACCTGATGCAATGAGTCCTAAACGGTTTTGGGGGGTGGGGGGCGCCGGGGAACTGTCAAAACATAAATAAAAATGAAATTCTCATCAAACGTATCTCCACTTATCGCCTACTCGGTGAGTAAGCGCACAAACTACTTTGTTGCTGTTGATTTTTCTTTGGAGGGGCGTGGGCGTGGGAGTGTTGTAGGAAAGTATGAAAATGTCTGAAGAAGGTGTTCCATGTTCATTTAAAGATAAAGGAATTTTAGAATAGGGTATTTATAATATAATTATTTGAGTGAAAATGTAAAGAACAAATAATCTACATGCCAAACAGTACAGAACAATTATTTCTATTTAAATATAGCGTATTTATTTAAATTTTCGTTGGTGAAACAACGCTCTACTTGACCGTAGATTTTAGCACATGCCCCGAGTAAGCTGGAAGTAGGATCACGCCTTGTATTAATGCACGTTGCAGTCGTAGAAGTTCTCAAGTCCCTGAAAGATTCGTGCAACGTGTTCTCAAACGACTGCAATCAAAGAAAAGAACCCGTCCTATGGATTTCATTTAATTATGAGTCGTCATCCAAAAGTTTGCCGAAATTATGAATAAATGAATGCAAATCATAGTTTCCTCTTTTTCTTCTTTTTTTGTCGTATTTCCCCCTCTCTGAGATAACTTTCTGCCTCATCAAAAATTCGTGAATAATTTTCCTTCCACCGGAGGTATTACCACAGATATGAGAGCCCATTAGCATACAATTTGTGCGAGAAACAATGAATGAGTAGTGGGAAGCGGTTGATTTTGTCATCAAGGCACCGTCCCCAACAAATGATCCTAAACACTCTACTGAAGACAAGAAAAAAAATTGATGGAAGTCTTAATTCAGTGACATCAGATTTTAAGATCAACATAAAAGAAGTTGAAATATATAAGAAAATAAATGGAAGTCTTCATTCAACAACATTAGATTCTAAAACCAACATAAAAGAAGTTAAAATATATAAGGAAATGGATGGAAGTCTTCATTTAGCAACATCAGAAATTCTAAAATCAACATAAAAGAAGTTAAAATATATAAGGAAATGGATGGAAGTCTTCATTTAACAACATCAGATTCTAAAACCTAAAATATATCAATTATATATAAGTGGGTTTGCACATTTTAAATTCCACAACGACTACCAGTTCGCCGTAGAAACTCTGTAACATCCTGAAACTTGCTAATGAATTGACTTACGAAATAGAGTCAGACAAGCCACGTACTGGGAGATTGCTGTCAGCGCACCTCATGCGGTGCACTGTAAACATTACCTAAACATTATCCTTTTGGCCCCTAGCTGCACTTCTTTTTAGCATTTTACTTTAGAACCATTTCCACTTCCTTTTTCTCATCTTGCTGTACAACCACATCAATTTTCATAAAACAATCAATCAGTCAACAGTCAGAGGAGACGGTTGTGAGCCCGCTTATCAATTTGGTAATCCGAGTTCGCTCCCCGCTGCTGCCAATGCGGAACCTGAGGAATTAATTTCTGGTGATTAGAAATTCATTCCTCGATATAACGTGGTTCGGATATACACAATAAACCGTAGGTCCCGTTGCTAAGTAACCAGTTGGTTCCTAGTCACGTAAATAAAATCTAATCTTCGGGCAGCCCTAGGAGAGCTGTTAATCAGCCCAGTGATCTGGTTAAACTAAGGTATACTTAACAGTCAAACAGTATTGCTTGAGTTATATGACGAAATAAGTAATATCTACAAAGTATACTCTAGGGGCTTTAACTGTCTGTAGGGAAGAGTATCTTGCTACAGTTGTGCTTTGTCAAATTAGATACAATTCGAAGTATCATATAATTTATAGTAGCTGAAAAAAAGGTGGTTGCGCATGAAACGTGTTTAGGTTTTATTATCCAAAGCGAAAATTTAACACTTGATCGTCAAGTAACGATGTGAAGTTCTATGGAGAAATCCTGTTACAATAATGTCTGGTTAACTGAGTGCTTTCATTTAATTCCGTTTAGGTAAGCAGTGCTTTAGGAACGCAGGGGTCCATGATGATCCTTTGCGTATATCATAGACAATCTTTTTTAATTGGAAAAGAAACAACAGCAATACATAATATATGAATAAAGTATTTATCATAATTACGTTGAGAGTTGTACAAGGTGTAACACGAGTTTATGCAAATATTTTGGAAATTATTGAAAAAAAAGTCATTTTGAGCAGGAAATGTTCTATAAACATATACAGTTTAAGACTTAGTTTGTCAGCGAGGTCAACTTTTAATATAATTGTTCTTGATGAACGATGCTCTTAGGCGAGTAATATCGTGGGTAAAATGGTGTACAAATTCCTTTTTTTTTTCATTCTGACGGCAAGAAACAGGAGACAATGCCTTACCTGTTAAGTGACGTGGCTAATGCAGACATGATGTGAGGACCACACAATTGTCCTGCAAGATTACCAGACCTAATAACGTTGGGATATTATTTCTGGGGATGCATGAAGCGGCTAGCGTACAAGAAGAAAATTAATAACCATCAGGAACTTCCGCGCGGAATAATGGAAGCTTCACGATACATCAAAAATAAGCCAGAAATTCTGAGGAAAAAAGTACGAGTTCCATATTGGGACATTATGTGCCCATGTCAGTGGTGGCCAATTTTGAAAATTTAATGTGATAAAGATGGTAAATGCTCCGAACTTACTCTACCGATAGTTTAGTTAACCAGTTTTTAGATTAGGCAGTTCTTAAATCCAAGAGAAGTAAGCCCAGTAGAATCTCTGTCTAACACACCCTTTCCCTCCCCCATCCCGCCCCAAACCCCAATTCATTATATGCCGATCAAAGATTTAAAATGTATTAAAAATATCTCTCCCTTTCCAACAACGGCATTCATCAGACACAAAAAAAAGAAGAAAAAAAAACAACGGCATTACTAAAAATTCTGATCCTTCCTGCCAACGGTAGCTTATCCATACAGTAATCGAGAGTGGTACAAAAGCTGACATTATTTAAGATACAATATCACCTGGTTTTCCCTTGTCATCATGCCTACTGTCCTGTCACTCAGTCAGCATAGGCATCGTAGGCCTAGTCCTGACTCCTGATGACTCCTGATTCAACAATTCCACGATGACAAGGCAGCAGGCTAAGTAAAGCCGCCACATTGGTACCGCTATAAAGTAATCATTATCAGATTGCGTGAAGTCTGTTCATGGGTGATTTCTAGTTGAAGTGACTAATTAAAAGACTAGCAATACACCTGCCCCATACACGCCATCCAACCCCTCCCCCCTCCCCCCTCCCCAACAACCCAGGCTACCCCAACCTCCCATAAACAACCTCGCTCGCCCGAGAGCAGTGTTGATGATGATAGGATATTTGAAAAATTCACCTCGCCCACAAACGAAGCCTTAAAATGCACGCATTTATAGAGTATTTCTTCTCGGAATGGCTTTTTCATTTCACGAAATGTATCCATAAATTCATGTTACGTCCTGTATGTTGATAGGTACTGGCATCGATATAAGTTATTGTTTTTGAAATCAAACCTTTCTGCGATTAGGCTTACAGGTAAACGAAAAATTCTTTAAGTCCCAAAATATGAAATGCCAGATAAGAGAAAGATTTAAATATGTGACACAACAAACAGGGCTGAAAGAGTAAGATTTAAATAAACATAAGCTTCACAGTTATCAGTGTACCTGAGGCAGTGAGACATATTTCATTCAGCATCTAATTAATTTCGTTGTAAATGCTCCAATGTTTAGAAGCCGTAACATCTAACATCGAATCTCTGAAGGCTTTGTTAAAGCATCGAAAAAAATGCTACTTTTGTTGTCGTTTCTAAAGGAAAAATATATTTTTATAGCGTGATATTTTTCTCTTTTTTTCTTTTTTTTCTATTAATTGGCATATTGTTCTTTTATTTCTGACAGTCACTTTTCAAAAATCATTAATGTCTGAAATATCATTTCTGACTATTCACAAGCTTTATTCTTAAGTAAAGTTTATTGCATGTTAGAGAATTACCGTGTAACAGCTATACAAATGGATAATATATATATATATATATATATATATAAATATATATATACTTATATATATATATATATGGGGGTGTGTGTGAGTAAAGTTTTAAGGACTATGTGGGCTCATTCCCGATCCACCAGCATGCTTATATACTGAAACCGTTATAATCCAAGTCTGTGTTTACCTATCCAGTGAATTATGTGTACCTAACACTTACATAACAGAAGTGAATTGGAAGCTTTAGTAATTATATATATATATATATTATATATATATATATATATATATATATATATATATCTATAATATATATATATATATATATATATATATATATATATATATATATATATATATATATATATATATATATATATATATATATATATATATATATATATCTATATATATATATATATATATATATATATATATATATATATATATATTTATATAGATATATATAGATATATATATATATATATATATATATATATATATATGATATATATATATATATATATATATATATATATATATATATATATATCTTTGTAAAACTAAGATATACCTGTGATTCATGTAACTGCATCAATATACAAATACCCTTTAATTAATAGCAAATTCGCTCTATCTCGGAATTAATATATTTTCATGTGTTAACCGAAGAGGAATTTTTTTTTAGGTGATAATTATTTCGTCCTCTCGAGGTTTCGAACTAACGTCGCCCAACGGACAGAGGAGAAATCAGGACTTCAGTGGCCGAGTCGATAATGTCACTGAACTCCTGATTTCTCCCCTGTCTGCTGGGCGTTGCTTCGAACCCACGAGAGGGCGAAATTATTATCACCGAAAAAAGTTCCCTTTTGGTTAACATATATAAAAATACTCTAATTCCGAGGTAGAACAAATTGGATATTAAATGACATTTGTAGCTTGATGCATAGATATATATATATATATATATATAATATATATATATATATATATATATATATATATATATATATATATATATATATATATATATATATTATATATATATAGTATATATATATATATATATATATATATATATATATATATATATATATATATGTATACAAGAGTAGATTCTGCTGCCGCCCTATGAACGCTTTCCAATTCCAGCAACATCACGAATTCAAGCCGGATGGCTCCGTCAGCACGTAGAAAAAGAGACAAAAAATGGCAGTCACGAAGAAACACATAATCAAAACTCATAAAAAGTGAGGCCCCCCTCATTTGCATGTATGAGAGCAGAGGTAGACCACATTTTCACGGACGAGGTGAATTGCTGATGTCTAAAGCCGATTCGAAATGACTGATCCTCAACCTGGAAATATTCGATGACATTTGGTTGTTTTGAAGTCGCTGGCAGATTGGAGAATGAAAGAGATCTCGTCTAGTGAAATAACATTAACATTGTCAAATGCTCTTTAACCTGATAAAGGCTGGAAAGAACATGAGAAACGCAATTATACATTTTAATTGAATAACAAAAGTTATGAAGAAAGTCGTCCCGTGCGGCGAAACCTTACAGTTGAAGAAATTATGCATCAAAGAGGATTCGTCTGCACCTCTCGCGATAACTTCAGCAATTGTTATATTATTGCAAAAGCGTGGGATTTTGATAGCAACAGCCCTAAACAGCGACACCATCTCCAGCAACAATACCAACACCAACGTCAGGCAAAAGTCGAGAGCAACAACCGTAAAAACAGAAATGTAACGAAACAGCGACAAACTTCCGTCCTCTCGAAACTGAGCGCAGTCAATAACATCCTGTGTTTGCTAATGACGTCAACACCGGAAGTCAATTTTTGGCGCTGCGTGCTTATGTAACCACGCCCCAATATATCTCCACTTGACTCAGTTACACATTCTGGCGCTTATTGGACCAAAGGATGTATACGTACGCGGAATTCCTCAAGTGCTCACGTCAAACGAAGGCGCAAAAATTATACATCGCCGTCGGCGGAATCTCTAACGAAGAAATGCATATAAGTCAGTCAAGAAAATGCCAGAATGGCAAAGAGAAGAAAAAGAAGAAGAAGAAGAAGAAGAAGAAAGAGAGAGACAGACAGAGAGAAAATCCCAGATCTGAAGAGGACAAAACTCGTATTTGCTCAAGTGGAAATGGAAATTGCTCCGTCCAAAAAATCTCTCCTTGCAGGGTGACTTCGCATTATTGGTTAGCGTCAATATTTGATCTGAAATCATCATCACTAGTGGCCTGGATCAACACGTTCGACACATGTTAATCGGGATCCTCGCCTGCGGATGTTTTCTTCGGATAAATACGTCAAGTCCCGTTTTGTCATTCAGCGAGGTTTGTCGAGAAGTTTTTCGCAATTTATAAAAAAAAAGTTTAATGCTCCCGAGTGGATCAAGAGAAACAACGTAGAAAGATTAGACATGATGAAAAAGAGCTGCAATGTGGGTATGACGAGAAGAATAGATAATCTTCATATCTTGCTCGCTGTTTTTCTATCTGGATAATGAAGGTAAAGAATTCTCTGTCTTCTCATTTCCCCTCATTTTTCTGCTTCTACCTCATCTTCTTTATTGTTTTAAACATCCTTGAAAAGCTATGATTAGGGAAACTGTGGGTTTGAGAAAAACCCCTTCAGATATTTATAAGGCTTTTAATTATCTTAATTCATTTTTATAATCAACATGTTTTAAATGTAAAAGGCATGAAATTAGGTAGAATAAAATTAAAAGTAGCTAAAAAAATAATCATGGTTCTTCATGGCTAGAAATGAGATATTGCCCGAAGCTTTCTAGTTTCAAATGAGATATCACAAGAGAATGAGCGATGGGAACTTAACACAGAAAAACAAAATAAAATTGTTGATATAGCTCATTATTTATAAATTCTTCATGGTCTCCTTTTTTAGGGTTTCCAAACAATCTTCTTTTAAAAAAATTTGGAAAACATTCATTAATGGCTTTTTTCAATAATATACAAAATTCTTGTGCTAATGACCTGTCAGTAATAAAAAAAATGAAAATAACCCGTAATGAGAATACCTCATTTACTGTAAAGCTAAAGAGCTTAAGCCATACGCGGCTTATGTTTACGTGATATCAGCCTAATGCATAACTCCAACATTGGCGATTCAAGGCCACGCACTTCGTACTGGCTGGTTTTGGCCCGTAGTAACTATCGAATGACGAAGCCATTACAATGCAATTATGACCAAATCGCCATGAAGCATAATCACGTCGCCGAGTTTCACCAAGTGATGGCGGATGTTTCAAATGGATGGCGCTGTTGTAATTGCGAGTTACGATTTCCACAATCTAATTACGGCAAATGGCGACACCATTGCGTCAGTGTTGCGTCTTGTACATTAAGAATCCGCCTTCACTTGGCGCAGTCGCCAAATTCGGCGACGCGGTTACGATTCATGGCGATTGTTGGCGACATATTCGTAATTGCATTCTAATGGCTTCATAATGAGCAAATTTTCTGCCGTTACAAGGTGCGCAGTATTGAATCACCAATGTGTGAGTTGTGCAATAAGAAATGTTTCACGAACAATGCTAATATATAAAGAAATTGTTCCTTGCAATTTATTTAAGCCTCCTAAAGTTCAAGGATGTAGATCTACAATAAAAGAGGAAATGGTCATAACAAATAAAACGAAAATGAAATTTTTCCTACAATCTTAGTAGAAGATTTTTAGGAGCTTTCCGTTTTTTCTTTTCTGCAATGTCTCTTCAGATTTATTTTGTCATATCACATTTGATACTCAGCACTTTTGTTGTGAGTGCAGTTGATTGAGGCCATTTTTCATGAAGTGAGGAGGGGGTCAAAAGTTTTGTGGTCAGGAAAGAAATATATAGTAGCTATCGATTTCCAAATACAGGAGAGGTATATATCAAGCGACAGATTGACGCATTTTAGTTAGCATCTCTGCACTATTCATTGATACAACGGCTATTATATTTGTTTGCCAAAGCTATGTATAGGGAAATATCAGGATTTAAGATAAAATCTCCAAAAATATTCTCATTAATACTGCTACAGTATTTTTTTTTTTTTACTGGTTTATTAGCAACATTTTAAAAGGTTTTAATTTGAAAACTTCGACATAATACATTCAAAATAAAGGCCTTGAGATTTATTGTTCGAAATAAGACACAGGTTGTCACTTATCATAGAATTCCTTTTACGAAAGAAATAATGGGGATGTAGTGGATAACAAGGAAATGTTAGTTGGAATGTCTAATGTTTGATTGATAAACCTTTTCTAAAGAGAACCATTTTATTTCTGTGTTGAAACGTCTCCAATGCATCGTTTCCGAAATATATAATCTTCAATAACTTAATTGCATAGCATGTGCATGAAAGAGAACAAAGTTAATAGAAAATATATAAAGATAACAAGGCGTGATCCGACCTCCAGCTTACTCGGAATGCGTGCAAGATTTTCCCGTCATATATAAGTTGTAAGCATTATATTCCTAACTTTTAACGTAAATTACAACGTGCTAAAATCTACAGTCAACTAGAGCCTTGTTTCACCAACGAACGTTAAGATAACGCACTGTTTAACATGCACTACTTATTTTTGTTATATTTTCATTCTAACAAAATAAATCATTAATATCCTATCCAAACATTCCTGTATCTTTAACTCACTCTACACGAAACACCTTTGTCAGACATTTTTAGGCTCCTTTATAGACCTTTCCTAACCCCCAAGCACAACAACAACAACAGCAACAACAACAAAGTAGTTTGTAGGCTCACTCCCCGAGTAAGCGAAAATAATGAAGATAAATGAAATACTCTCTGATCATTACGACCTTATAATCTGTCACCTCTGTTTATATGTATATAAAAATTACGTGAGCTCTTTGATAAAACATTTTCGTATTTGGATGTTTTTTGTTTTATTGGATTATAACTTCTCTTATCTTATTCAAACCTTTGTAGGTTAATGAACCCAACTCTCTCTCTCTCTCTCTCTCTCTTTGTTATCCCCGCCCCATCACACACACACACACACACACACACACACACCTTTCCACAAGAACGCGCATACGCTCACAACTAAATCCTAAGCTTTGACATTTTACATTGGTACATTATATCTGGTGTACCACGTCCAATGCTTTCTCTTTCAAAACGAAATGCATCGATTTACACCCTGAATTCAATTTAACAGGGTTGTATAGAAAGTATACTATGAAATATTTTGAATCAATGCACAGAGTTCAAATCTGCTAGGAAGTAAAAAGAATGAAAAAAAAGAGAGGGCTAATAATGATAAACACCACTCTCTGAACTGGCAATAATTGTCTAATATTTTATGTTTGCGAAGCTCCTATAATACATAACTCATTTTTTTTTCTAAGTAACATTTTGTGCAACTAATAACACCAAATAGTCTCAAAACCCAATAATTTTGTTATCAAATATCCTCTTGAACGGTTGGTATTTTCATGCACCCACGAAATCATGTTCAAGAGATATTTTTAGGAAATTGAAAATCGTTATTTGAAGCCTGAAATCGATAGATTGGGAGCAGGTAGAGAAGGAATAATTTGATGTGAACAGTAAATGAAAAATGTCCTAAAAAGCCCATTTCTAAGTGGAGCATATTTTTTTTTTTTTTTTTTTTTTTTTTTTTTTTATAAGCATGATAGTTCCTCATTGAACGAGTGGGTTGTGTGCTTGTCTATGAATATGGTAGCCCGGGCTCGCTCCCGGCTGCCGCCAATGCGGAACCAGACCGAATTTATTTCTGGTGATTAGGAATTCATTTCACAAGAAGCTGTAGGTCTCGTTGCTAAGCAACCAATTGGTTCCTAGCCACGTAAATAAATCTCTAACCTCCTTCGGGCCAGGCCTAGGAGAGCTGTTAATCAGCTCGGTGTTCTGGTTAAACTATGATATACTTAACTTTCGTAAGCATGACCCTTTTCCTTAATGCGTTTCTGTTCTAAGATACCTAATCTGAGGTTTGTTGCAATATTGCACTTGTGGGAGTGGGGGGTGGGGGGGAAGGCCTCGTATCTTAAATCATAGCGGAGGAGGCTTGTTCAAGTAGATGGATGGCCGACATAATGATATTAGTATTCAGCAAAGGGAAGCTATTACGACACCAGCTAATTAGCATAATTTGTAATCAACGCCGAGGGAAGAATATAAAGTAGCCTAGGCGACCATAAATCCATTTTTCTCGTGCAAATTCGTGGCTTGAGGTTTTCAAGGTGAGTTGTCGCAGGAGATCGTTTTTTATTTTCTTTTTTTATTCTTTTCTTAAAGACTCTCGGTGTCAATACATCATTTGTCCCGCGCTTGGAGAGTCGCGAATTCAAATCATGTTGTTTACACTGGGATTTGTTGGTGCCTTCCTATTTGCTTTGATTTGTTCTCGTAAGTAGTTTTCATCTTGGATCATTTTAATACATTAGACTAATTACCCAAGAAAAGCATTCTGATTGATGACTTTAAGTTCACTACGTTTTTTAGCATGAATAATGTTTAGCTTCGTTTTACATTTTTATCATTGAAGAATGTTTTTTTTTTTTTTTTTTTTTTTTTTTTTTTTTTTTTTTTTTATCAGGTCTTAAAATGTCTTAAGAATAAGGATATTGCTATAGCTGGTTCACTTGAGGTAGATTCTTGGATGAGCCCTATGCCTGCTAGACGTTTGTTTGACGACCGCTGATTGGCTGGTACCGGGAGGTAGGCATCTCCCAGCCAACCAGCGGCGGCCAAACAAA
>NC_087201.1:29928062-29935562 GCF_015104395.2 Macrobrachium nipponense | reverse complement strand
TCAGCTATATATTTCCAGCCAACGTTTCAAAGCATGGCTTAGCCATCAGGGCTAAAATACAAAAGGAGCGATAATTGAACTCAACACATATGACTCGTTATAAAAGATATCAGAACCGAAAACAAAAAGTTAAAACCAACCTAACGCCTCAAAGTAAAAGCAAACTGAGTGACCAAGGCTATAAACAGAGAGGGCAGAAGAAGACTGACTGACTGACTATTCGGAGATGGAACCAGTTGTTTGATGAGTAATGAATCGAGGACATGGAGAGACGTTTCGCCCTCCTTTGTAATACGTATCCGACTTGATAGAAGTCTACCCTTTCCCGATTATATATACTAGCGAACATAAGTATACAGAAATTATGTATAAAAATTCGTTAAAGTAACTTAGTTAGTCTACGGTCCTAACCAGCCCCGTTTCACGGGCAGAACCAGCTCCGTTTCAGGTAATCCCTTCTCACCCCCACATCCTTGGGGAGGGTGGGGGGAGGAGTTATGATGAAACCCCGTTATAAACCATCTTAGGGGACCCCACTATAACCCTGCCAAGTTTCATGCCCATCGGATCACCCGTTTGGCCGTGATTGAATGACAGACGAACAGACAGGCATTACTCCCATTATAGTGAGATAAAATATGGATAGATAGAACGATAGAGAGACTGATAGGTAGGTAGATAGATAGTTCGAATGGCAAAATCATGTCCATGAACACCGATATTCTATTTGATACCTAAACCTTGAAAGTGACATAAAAAAAAAATATTGTGGATTTTACTGCAAAATTTACCTAATTTGTTTACAGTACTCGATTCCGGTCTCAGATTCTAAAAGACTTATCACTAATAAAAGACAGTTCATTCGTATTGTGTACTGAAGTCGTAAATACAAAATTTGGAATGTCTTTTCAGTTTTCTGTCTTTGTCTGTCCGTCCGTCCGATCTCACTTGATTCTGTCCGCCCCCGACCTAGAAGAAAAAAATAATGAGGCTAGAGGGATGCAAATTGGTATTTCGATCATCCACCCTACAGACGTCAAACATCCAAATTGCAACCCTCTAACCTCAGTCGTTTTGATCTTATTTAAAGTTTAATTTCGCCGTGGATCGTCCATCGGGCAGCGCATTCCGGAGCCATGGGGCGCACCCTCACTCAACCCCATCTGGTGACCAACTGCAGAGCTGCCGGTGGTAAACAATTTACCCGAGAAGGAACGCTGAATGACAATACATAGTACTACACATTCAGTACCTTAACGTGACCTATTTAGTTACTGATTCAGGCAATTTGTCTTTAAAAGTCAGTCTCTGTTCCCCTGTTTATTATTTAAAAAAAAATAATATTCAGAGTTTTCGTACCTCCTTCAAATGTGTACATCCTTATCCTTGGTCCTCGCAGCTCCTCAACGCAGGGATACCGACTCCCCCTCCCTCCCCTCTCCCCAGACCTTGCAACAGTTGTAACAGAAACTCGCGTGGTGGTGACATCTGGCTTCTGCCGGAGGAGTCTGTCGTTGCCTTTGCTTGCTTGAGATGTTTTAAACTTTGCATTTTATTCATAATGCGAACGTTTGCTCTCTCTCCCTCTCTGTCATCTCTCCTCCAAGATGAAAACATAGTCTTGATTTATTTATGCATGTGAGTATTTCAAGTGCTTATATGCAATAGTCGTTGTTCAGAAATGCAAAAGCAGCGCATGCAACGAAAATATGACAGGGAAAACAGAGGAGCTTTACGATTCACAGGACATAATAATATATTATTAGAATATAGACGGAGATGTTATCCAGAATATAACGCTTTTGCGTTTTCCCTGCTCTATTTGCATTTGAATCTCTCTCTCTCTCTCTCTCTCTATCTCTCTCTCTCTCTCTCTCTCTCTCTCTCTCTCTCTGTACGTGTTGTGTGCGTGTAGGAGCCTGTGTGTCCATGCATAAAGAGGTTTGCTGTTATTTATTAAAAAGAAAAGAATAATATTCTACTCAGTTGAGACGTGTTTACGGCAAAATTGATGTCACAACTATTAAGTGTTGATCTGACTTCAAAGGAGCAAACTTTGGGGATTAATTATCCAGTTAAAGAAGCTCAGTAGATTTTAAAACTCTCTCTCTCTCTCTCTCTCTCTCTCTCTCTCTCTCTCTCTCTCTCTCTCTCTCTCTGAGTGTTATTTTGCTTGAAGTTTAAATGAAACCGTAAAGTCATAACCTCCCTCATTTTGTCATTCTTCGATGGCCTCAGCTGGTATGAAACGTCAAAATAAAATAATAAACAATAATAAAAAAGTGCTTTATGAGATTAATGAAATTTCAAGTGGACACGATCCAAAGCTGCTTTATTTCTCTGGGAGTATTTTTCACTAGGCAATCACGAAGGATGCGTATTGGGAATTCCTGGGTTACGGTTACACTTCAGCATTAATCCAGTTCTCAGATTTTATGCTTATTATAGATATATAATATATATTAATATATTATATATATATATATATAGATATATAATACATAATATATATATATATAATAGATATTATACATCAGATATTTATATATATATAGATATATATATATTATATATAGATATTAATATTATATATTTGGATTTATATATATATTATACTAATATATAATATAAGATATATTATAGTATAATATATATATATATAGTATATGTATATAAATATTATTATAAATATTATATAATATATATATAATAATATATATAATACGATAATATAATCTATCTTATATATATATCATATTATATATATACTATAAACATACATATATATATATAATGTAGGATATATATATAATATATAATATATTATATATATGATATATATCTATATATATATTTATTTATTTATTTAATAAGAAGGATCCTCACGTGAAAATGAAAGAAGGAGCTACCAAGACTTTCAATTTTTATTCCATAGTAATCTTCAGGGTACTAAACAATTTTAAGAAAACAACTTACACAAGAGAACAACATGAGGTCACAAATAACAACGAAACAAGTCAACAGCCTACTCAAGTATGCAAATAAACATTATCCAAAAAAAAAAAAACGGACATATGCAGTTACTACAAATCTGTTTGTAAAATATCTAACATGTTACTCGTTAAAGTTTTAAATCATCAAGAATAAAGCTTTTCAACAATTCGTTCTTCTTGAAAAGACCATCGCTTTAATTACTTATCTGCAAATTTTGTTTGCTGGTCTATGCGCCATGAGACTATACAGAAATGCATTTATCAGTATAGTTCTTTATAATAAAGTATGCAACAACTAATATCCGTGAATAATTGTATCATTCGTTTTGGCATTTTTTTTTTTACACGAACATTTTATACTAAACAAAAAAAGACTAAATATTCCGTTAATTTGTAGATGAAATTTGATCGAGTTTTGTAAAAAGGTTTGTATTAAAACGAGTCAAATGACGATTATATGTCATATAGTATTTTAAATTTGCTTTCTTTTAGTCTTGCATTATATTTCTTGATCGTGGTTTTAACAAGAAAAATGTTAATGAAAGTTTGATGTTTTACGCCACTTTTTGCCTGTTATCTCTCTCTCTCTCTCTCTCTCTCTCTCTCTCTCTCTCTCTCTCTCTCTCACACCACACACACACACACACACACACACACACACACACAAAACTCAACATAATATAAGTGTTTCCACTTCCACTGCTTGTATCAGGTAGTCAAAGAGAAGACATTCGCTTTTACATTCGATGTGCTTTTTGCATATCAGTTTAAAGGGTGATATCATTATTTAGTTCTCATACTATTATGACGAAGGCCCAATGCTGACGATTTTACGTACGTGAAATAAGCAGAATTAACAAAATTCTGCTCATCTACACACACCAAAAGTCTTCGTGTTTGCGTAAGACCCAAAGAATCTTTTCCTTCGTATTATAGATATAAAAAAAAAACAAGACAGAATTCCTTCCTTAATCATTTAGGTAAAAGCATACAAGCTCCAAGTCCTTATTTGGAAGGGTTCTTGAACCACCGCACTCCTATTAATCAGTCCTTAGACGTGCAAGCGTTTAAGCTAATTGAGAAGGGATATATATGTATATCGATGCAATTACGTGACAACGATTCATCAAAGATAATGGCCGTCCTTTCGCTGCAAAGGGTTATTAAGGTAAACTTTATCATCAAAATAACGCTTTATGGGAAAAAAATATTAATTAAATACTTCTCGGAAAAGAGTTTTATAAGGAAGATGTATATATCTAATTAATATTTTTTTATATATAAAGTGCTCTTTGGATGATTAAGTTATATGTATTTCTTTCGTACAAAATTCCTTTTCCAAGAAGTGTTTAATGTATGTTTTTTCTTTACCTGAGAAACATGGCTTGTATATATGTATGTGTGTGTAGTATACATAATATAGTATAATTACTAAAACGATCTCATTCAACCAGGATGGTATCTAGTGGAGCTATTTATTGAAAGAAAAAAAAATTAGTTACAAGCTTTCAAGGAAAAACGTCCTCATTATCAAGTATCAAGGATACTTGATAATGAGGATTAATATATATTATATAGAACATGTTTCCGAGGTAAAAAAAAAAATATTAAGTATAATAAGAAATAATCCACCCTTTCTTGTCTTGGGGACCGAATATTTTCTGAGTAAATTCGCTGAGCTCTGTCTTCTTATTGAATACAGGTTGGCCAGTCTATAGTCTTTTAATAGATGATATTTTGTTTTTCATTTGCCTCAGTGTATCCAACATAAATGAGGAAAATTAGTTGATTAATGCACGCGTTACATCAACGACAAACTTTTGCCTTCCAAGTTCTTGAGCTGAACGCGACCATGTTTCACTTTCTTAACGTGATCGGCAGGTAATTAATCATAAATCTGAGGAAGAGAGAAATTACCTATCCTGTGTTCGTACCTTAATGTCTTCAGACACGAGGGCAGTAAGGGGGAAAATATTTCGACCAGAGGATTAAAACGTCTCGGAGGCAATCTTGCTGCCGTGTAGTTGCTGTAGACTCTTGAATCTATGGACGAATCTATGGAAAAAATAGGCTCTTGAAAGTTACTAACGGCGACTTCTTGTATCTTTCCCCAGCATCTAGATTTTGAATCCACGTGTACTTTGGTCGTATCTCTTTCGGTAAGTAATTGTTTATGTAGGTTTAATGAAACGACGAAGCACGAAACAGAGAAATCTAATTTTCCAGTCGACTACGCTTGATTTTTTCCATGCATCTCTCTCTCTCTCTCTCTCTCTCTCTCTCATGAAAGCTCTGTTCAAGGAAAAATAACGAAAAAAACTTTCTCTGTTCCGTGAGAGATAATCCCCTCTTCACTCCTAATACAGGAGAGCTTTCTCTTACTCCCCATCCACCCTCCATAGACAATACCACCCCGTCAGATCCCAGCTACCCTTCCAGACCAGGGAAAGAATTTACCCTGTGCAAAAAGGTCTCTCCCCTTATTTCTTATCTCTGATATTCGCTGATGTTTTCCACGTCCTTTCCGTAGGAGATAAAGGGGACAGCGACTTTGATGGCAACAAGGAGTCCCGACGGTCCAAAAGAAAAAAAAAAGAAAAAAAAAGGAAAAAAACAATAATTATAAATAAAAAATAAATGAGTAATAATAATAATATAGGCCGGAGGAAGACCTTCATTATAAAATACAGGTTTCATTGAAAATATAATGGCTATATTAGCCGCGTTTATTTTGAAATAGAAGTTTCTCTATTCTTCTTATTAATGACTTCTCTGTTGTTAGGAGTACAAAAGAAAAGTCGGTAATAAAAAGAATAGAGAAACTTGTATACAAAATGAACGCGGCTGAAGCAGCCATTAATCATAATATTTTAATAAATAATAATAATAATAATAATAATAATAATAATAATAATAATAATAATAAAATAAACAAAATAAAGAAATTAGACGGTGAAATCGATGGTGATGATGACAATGTTCAGAAATCAAAGATGATGTTGGTAACGCTGATTATAATAGAAAGAATGATGAAAATATATAGGAAGACTATGGTGGATACGAATGCGCTTTATAAGCTTTATAAAGAGATCTTAAAGATGACTTGTGGACAAAACAAACGAACATAACAACAGTAGAGAGGGAATGTGGAGTCGAGATATCCTGAATGACAGAAACGAAGGAAAAGAACGTAGAAAGTTGCCACTCAAAAGAAAGCATACGATATAGGTCATCATGTACAGCGAGACCTTAAATTGAGTTCAGTTGAAAATAAAATTTAGGCCAAAAGGCCAAGCACTGGGACCTATGAGGTCATTCAGCGCTGAAATGGAAATTGACAGTAAATGGTCTGATAAGTGCAACAGGAGGAAATCCTTGCAGTTGCACTATGAATCAAGTGTTAGGAGAGAGTGGGAAGTAAAATGAAGAAATAGAATATGAAAGAAGGTACAGTAAACGACATGAAAGTGGTTGCAGCTAAGGGCCGAAGGCACGCTGCAAGAAACCTCAAGTAATCCCTACAGTGCACCGCATGATGTCCACTGACGCCACTACCACCCTGCCCCCCACGGGGAGCAAGACCTTACTGAAAAGGGAATGAGGTTGTGAAATGAATGCTATATTTTCTGTTACCTGCTTCGTGAACCGTTCGGTGACTTAAGTCTCAGACTTAAGTGAGACTGAGTTGAATAATTTTTTGTTGGTTTATTGTGTGTTTTCATTCAGGATGTATTGATGCCAAATATAAGTTCATGAACAATCCGTTCATTCATACGCATGGCACCAAATCGAAATGTATGGAGAAATAATGTGAGGATGAGGTCAAATGATCATTTATGAATAATTTACGTATTACCAATAGTGACAGTAAAAGGCTGGTGAAATAATCACCAAGAACAGAGTTACGTTAAGATTTGAAAGGAACGTTAAACTAGAAAGCAATGGTTAGAATGGAAGGGAGAGAGAATCAAGAAGCAGAAAGGAAGTAGGAGTAATAAAAGATTACAAAGGAAATCCCAGTTCATTCATTCAGCAAAATAAGTTCTTGATTCACAGAACCCAATGGAATGCACCGCTATTTCTGAAGCCAGTATGAAGAACGATGTTTATCTAAACAAGGCGTGATCCGAACTCCAGCTTACTCGGGGGTACGTGTTAAATCTACGGTTAGATAGAGCGTTGTTTCACCAACGAATGTTGAAATAGATACACTGTGTTTTATTAGTAATAATGGTTTCGCACAGTTTAACATATAGCACCTTTTTTTTTAGACATTTTTTGGCTTATCCATAGACCTTTCCTACGCCCCCAACAAAAACAACAACAGAGCAGTATCTAGGCTTACTCCCCGAGTAAGCAAAAATCATTGGAAAGGGGAAAAAAACTATAAAAACTGCACAATAAAACATATTAATGAAGTCGATCTAATCACCAATCTAGCAGGCCCTCATAAGAATTCATTCAAATGATATTCTGGAATGAAATATAGTAGAATTCAGCTTTATAA